>NC_058135.1:151445096-151517199 GCF_016433145.1 Gracilinanus agilis | reverse complement strand
TTCTTCTTCTTCTTCTTCTCTCTCTTTCCTCTCATTTTAAAAAATCTATTTTGTTCTAATCATGGCTTCTTGTTTCTTGTCACCTCTCATTTTTATGTTATGCTTTTCCTCTCCTATTTCCCTGTTTGGTAAGAGAGATTTATTTACCCAAATGGGTATGGTCTGTGTGTGTGTGTGTGTGTGTGTGTGTGTGTGTGTGTGTGTGTGTGTATACTCTTCTATATTTGAACCAATTTATATGAGTATGAAGTTTAAGTTCTGCCTGCCACCCCTCCTGTTTTCCTCTCCACTACAAAAGTTCTTTCCATGCCTCTTTTATGTGAGATATTATTTTCCCATTCTTTTTATTTTCTCCTCTCAATGCATCCTTCCTTCACATGCCTAATTATTTTGGTGGAGGGGGGATCTTCCCAGCATAATTGACTGACATTTATTTCTTCTATCTATGTAGACTACTTCCAGCTGTCTGAATAATAATAAATTCTTTAGGATTTATATATCTCATCTTCCTATAAATTAATAAAACAATTTAACTTTTTTGAGTCTCTTATGCTTACCTTTTTATGCTTTTCTTGAGTCTTGTGTTTGTATATGAAATTTTATATTCAGCTCTGGTCTTTTCATCAGTAATGTTCAAAATAACTTCTCTCTTTCATTTCTTTCTTTCCCTGAAGTATTATACTCATCTTTGCTGGGTATATTAGTTTTGGTTTTAATCCTTGTTCCCCTGTCTTGTGGAATTTCACATTCTAAGCCTTCTGCTACTTTAACATGGAAGCTGTTAAAACTCGTGTATTCCTAACTGTATCTCCATGATATTTGAATAGTTTATTTCTTGTTCCTTGCAATATTTTATCTTTGATGTGGAAGTTCTGGAATTTGGCCATAAAATTTCTTGAAGTTTTCATTTGGGGATCTCTTTCAAAAAGTGATAAATTGTTTTTTAAAAACATTTATTTAATTTCTGGATCTAAGATATCAAAGTAATTTCCCTTGATAAGTTTTTGAAATATTATGTTTAGGCTCTTTTAATGTTTTTCACTGATCCAATAATCCTTAAATTAATAAATAATAAAAATAAATTCAAAGATCCTTAAATCTTCTTAATCTATTTTCTAGGACAATATTTTTTTTGAACAAAAATGTTGAATGAAGGTTTTTCACATTTTCTTCTATTTTTCCCCCTTTGTTGACTATATTGCTTTTGTTTGTTTGTTTGTCTGTTTGATTGTTTCTTGATATTTCAAGGAGTCATTAGCTACCACTTGCCCAATTCTAATTTTTTAGGAACTATTTTCTTCAGTGAGCCTTTGTAACTTTTTTAATGGCCAATTCTGCTTTTTTTAAAAGGACCTCTTTTCTTCACTGAATTTTTTGTAATTCCTTTCCCCTTTGATCTATTTTGTTTTAAAACAAGTCATTCTCCATTAAATTTGTGTGTGTCCTTTTACCATTTGGCTAACTCTTTTTTTAAGATGTTATTTTTTTCCATATTTTTGTGAATCTTTTACCAAGCTATTAATTCTCTTTTCATCTTTTTTTCATGTCTCATTTCTTTTCCCATTGCTTTCCTTTACCATCAATCTCTTTCTTTAATTCTTCTAGGAATTCTTTTTTGACTTGGGTCCAATTAGCATTTTTCTTTCATACTTGTTTGGTAGCTATTTTCATATTTTTATTTTCTTCTGAGATTATGCCCTGGTCTTCTCTGCCACTGTCGCATCTTTTTATGGTCAAGTACTATTTTTTGTTATTTGCTCATTTTTTCATCCTATCTCTTCACCTTGAACTTTATATCAAAATTAGTATCTGTTCCTAGTGTGCTTTATATTAGCATTGTGGAAGGCACTGTCCTAAGTTGTAATGTTGCTGTTTTCAGAGCTAGTTCTGGAGCTCTGCATGTTTTTAGTGCTTCTACAGAAGATTGATCCAGGGAAAGTTGTGGTCACTCTTTTCATGGTGTGAACTCTGTATTTAATCAAGAAGTATCCCCAATCCCCTGAACATGAAAGTTCTAGTACTTCTCTTGTCTTTGGAACTGTGATTGGGTCCCCTGGTCTCCTACATATGTTCTAGTGCACCTCTCTGCCTTTGAACTGTCACTATGCCCCCTGTTCCCTAATGGCTAACCAAAGTGCCCCTCTCTGCCCTGGAACTGAGACCCAGAACTGCTTATTACAATAGAATTGTTAATCAGTGCCAGCTGCACCCAATTTCATTAAAGCATCCCCTGTAATCTCATTCTGACCAATTGTTCTTCCTCCCACCCCCTATTGTGTGTCTTGACTTTGAGCTCTAAAAGTTGCTGTTGCTGCTTTTTTGGTCTTCTCTACGGTTTGCTTCTGGAGCTTCTCTGTGACCTCTGGACCAATCTCAATCTCAGTGTCATAGACCTTTCTTTCAGATCCCTAATTTGCTTTAAATTAGAAAAAAAAATTCTCCCTGATCTTTGGTTGGCTTAACACTCCAAAATTTGATTTGATAAATTATTTTAAAGTTGTTTAGAGAGGAATGTTGGGAGAATTATTCTGTGTTGCTGCCCATACTCTGCCATCTTGTTGGCTTAGAATTACATTTCTGAGAGATTCCTAGATCTCCTCATCTTATTTCCTGAATACAGAATAATACAAAACCTATCGTTTCCAAATCTAGGGTGAATGTCTGACTATACTTGATTTATTTCCTCTTTTCAATCAATTTCATAGAGAGATTGGCTACTCCCCCTCAAAATTCCTCTGATATATGCCTTATTAACCATGTTTTCCTTATTAATAAGGATTATATCCATAATAGGAGTTCCATTCATTTTCCCCTTTATCTTTTGAAAAATGAAGTTATCACAAAGAAAAGTCAGGAAATTGTTAGTTGTTGGTTATTCCAGCAAATGTCTAGACAAAATAAATCCCAAATTATTGGTATATCTTGCCATGCTTTAAAAAGTTTTTGTTTGCCAAATTTCTCATCTATACTTTATGTCAAAGGGATCTATAATATTCAGAAATTATTATTTTCTGGTTCTGCTTCCTATAAGCTTCAACCAAATTCTATGAACCATGCTTTTCCCTTCTGTTTTCTGTTTTTGCTCACATGAATTGATCTTAGGACAGAATGATATTCATGTCCCTCTAAAATCCTTTAGATTAATCTTACATATTACCAGGTGGTTTTATCCTGTACCAGAGGGATATCATAAAACTCTATTTAAATTCATCTTCTTTCATTTATTTGTTGGATCCTTTACTTAGAAATGTGAACTCCTAGAACTGTCTTCCTTTTCTTTTTGTACTTCTTATTCTTAATCCAGTGTTTGACATATAAGAAGTATTTGATAAATGTTTTACCAATCATTCCATTTTTATTATTATCTAGAGTATATAAATTGATAAATATATGGAGTTTTCTGGACCCCTTTTTCTTACCAGTTTAAAATAAATTCAGATGAATTTTAAAGATGAGACAACCCAACATTGTAGTAGCACTTATTTGATTCATTCAATTTCTTACTAGGAGTGAAACTTTCCTATATTTTAAATCATGGTCCAGAAGTTCAAATCTCATTTCCCAATACTATAATTCCTTCAAATAACCAAAGTAATAAGTGAGATAAGTTCTGTGGTGAGTATGTACTTGGAATGGGAAGTGGGTAGTAGAGAAAGTGGTAAATAAGGAGCCTAGATTGCAACCAAGAAATGTATCTGAGGCTTAAAATTCACAGGGTTCCTCAAAGCCTAAGTCCTGATATAGTATAACATTGCTAAGTTTTGTCTTTTCTTTCAAATTTGTTTTTTCAGTGCTAATGAGGCCAAAGACATTCATTGCAAAATAAAATTCAACTATTTTCTGTTACATTAGCCATATTTTTATTATGTCTCATTGATCATAATGGGAATAAGCAGAGCTATACAAAGAATATTTAGAAATCCATTGCTGCTATTAAAAGTAAATTGAAGTGCATGGCCTTATTTTAATATATAAAGGTCAATGTTATTTAAGTTTATTTGATAATTGGAAGAAGCTTTATTCATTCCAGTCTTTCCCTCTCTAACTCTGACTGCTGATTTCTACACAGCACTCTCCCCAAAATAAAATGATTTTGGTCTATTGCTCTAGAACAGTGACCTTTTAGTGATGGAATGCTGTGCCCCTCACCTCACCCGTCACATGCTGAGTATGCTTCCACCCCACTCTCACCCCACAATGGAGAGGGAGAAAATGCTACCATTGGGCTGCTGGGCAGAGAGGGCAGGTGAAGTGAGGAATATCCTCAGGGAGTATAGAGAAGGGGAAGGGAGTGGCTTGAGCACTGTGCTCCCTTTCAGCTCTGCAACCTGTGAACCACTGACCTTACCCCCCTGTGAGTTCCCATTGGCTGTTGGGCAGAGGGGTGGGGGATGTGAAAAATGTCATCAGACAGGATAGAGGGAGAGAAGGGTGCAGCTCCACCCAAGTCCCTCTGCCATTCTATTAACAAACTGGTGGCGGGGGATGGTGAGGGAGGGTGGCCAAGTGCCCACAGAAAGAATCCTGTGTCCCATCTTTGGCACTCATTCCATAGGTTCACCATCACTGCTCTATAATATTATATTCTTTAGGTATACTGCATTGCTTGTAACTGGACACAGACATAGGGAGAGAGTAAAAGAAATCAGACGCTCATATACAAACAGTGAACCATTATCCATTACCAAGAGACCTAGATAGGATTCTCTCCTCCACATAAAAGTCTCTTTATTTTCTCTTGTGAGGTATTTCTCTACCCTTCATGTAATTTTTAACCCTTTCCTCCAGTTTTTCAAAGTGTTGGTGGTGAAAGGAATATATATTGTACTATTCTCCAGCTACTGTACCATAAGAGATAAGAAGCTTACCACTTTTTACTTAGTGTGTTATGATGAATATTAATTATGTTGCCTCATCATCCTTCTATAGATTAGACTATCTTTCCTTTAAAAGTGGCAAACTAGTCCCTAGGACTTGGTTGTCCCAGGGGCAAAGACTCAGTTTCTTTTCCTCTTTTCCAGCTCTTTGGCACCTTCCTTTTCATTTAAATACTCTTGTGGAGTTGAGGGTCTTAATTTTTTTTGGAGGTTCTAGTATCATAAGAGTTTCACCCTGTGGTATGTGACTAAATCCTTTTCTTCTGCAAAGTGATGGAATATCCTGTTGAATATTCTTTCTATACTATGATTAATTAATCCTTAATTTGTTAACCATTTTTATAAACCCTTACCTTCCATCTTAGAATTAATACTGGGTGTTGGTTCTAAGGCAGAAGAGTGGTAAAGGCTAGGCAATTAGGGTTCAGTGACTTGTCCAGGATCACCCAGCTAGGAAGTGTCTGAGGCCATATTTGAACCCAGTACCCCACATTTTGGGCCTGGCTCTCAATCCACTGAGCCACCTAGCTGCCCCCAATTTGTTAACTTTTAAATGATTTGTGGGAGCCTCATTTAGTCCAAACATCACAGCTAAACTATCAGATTGCTGGTATGAATCAAGTTCACCTCTAATATCTTGTATCTTCTTCATGAGAAAGTTCTCAAAGACTTACCTGCACAAGTAAAATTATATCTTTTCTAGAGAAGATCCTTAATTGGCTGGGAAGAGACCTTCATTACTGATGATAAATAATGAAGATCTTTAGGCAGTTTAGGGTAGAAGAGTAGGGACTAGACATATGGAAGTTGAAATATACTACTATGTGTGTTTTGCTTAAACTGTTTTTCTTTATTATGAGGGAAGATTTGTTTGGTGTTGAGGTTTCTTGGGCATTACATCTAGAAATGATCATGTTGTTAAAACCTAGAGACCTAAAGCTTATTGGGGAGAAGAAAAGAAATCTTTATTTGAAGTAGTAGGTTTTACATATGTTAATTAAAGAAGTTTGGTTGTACCAAGTGTCTCAAATCCACTATGAAAAATAACTTTCCAAAGAATATAACTGTTCAAAATAAAAATGGGCTGGCTTTTGAAGTGAGCATCTTATCCATGCAATGGTTCAAGCAGCAGCTAAATAATTGTCTCTGAGAGGTATTCTCTGTACTAAGAAGAAAGGTAGACTAGATTACCTCCAAGGTACTTTCCAATTATAATATTCTAAGATGTTATTAGTTTAATATGTCCTACAAAATGTTCTAATATGATTTTATTAATTTAATATGTCTCAGTAAAAGGTTCTATTATGATTTTATTAAATTAATATGCCTCCACTAAAGTCTTATTTTGATGTCATTTCATGTTGTAGAGGTGACCTCAGTTTCTTGAAGGCCAACCCTGGAAGGACTTATTAAGCTTGAAAGGGTTTGAGTGCCAGCAGGATGACAGAATGCATACTTTTTATTCTAGTTAAATTCAAAGTAGCTTTTCATTTCAAAAGTTGTCCACCAGGCAATCAGAATTTTATTCATATACATTATATAATGAAAATAATCTTCTAAGGCAGTGGTTCTCAAACTTTTTTGGCCTACTGCCCCCTTTCCAGAAAAAATATTACTTAGCCCCCTGGAAATTATTTTTAAAAAATTTTAATAACAATTAATAGGAAAGATAAATGCACCTGTGGCTATCACCACTCTCCTGGATCACTGCAGCACCCACCAGGGGGTGGTAGTGCCCACTTTGGGAATCACTGTTCTAAGGCATAGAAAGACCAGAATTTGAACTGATAAAAGAAGAATCTATATCTTGAATCCAGATATCTTTCTGGAAACGTTTTCATCTCAACTGTTTGCTTAGCATTGATTTCTTTAAAGTGTTTTCCCATTTCGGGAAGAGCAAAGTCAGGGGAGACTCCAAGTAGCAACGTCTCAACACTTTGCATTTTTCCTATATACTTACTGCTTATGTAATACTTTTGAATATTTGAGGAAAATATAGACTCAACAAAAAAAAAACAGATTTTAGTCTAATTTGGGGGAAATCTGTAGTTATATAGCATAGAAGGGAGGAATTTGAGAGTAGGGAAAGGAACATACAGATATTAAGGAGTCCAAAATCAAATATTTAGAGGTTAGCTTTCTGAATTGTATATTATCTAATAATAAAGTTATATTCATCACATTCTAAGAGTTGAAAGCATTTATAATTTATAATAGAGGAACATTTATAATTATTTTAGAATTTCTGATCATTAGTGAGTTGTTTCCTTAGGTAAAAGGAAATTATGCATTGTATTGTGGTGCCCTCAAAAATAATTTCCTAGTTGAGAAAAGCAGACTTTAAAATCCATCTATGAAAAACAAAGAGAAATAGTATAGTCACATTCCAATATTGAAAGCCTTGTTATATAGAAAAAAACAATTGACCTTTTCTGTTTTGCAGAATGAGTAGCAATTGTTAGAAATTATTAGGAAGATAGATTTTGAATCAAAGTGAGGAAAACCTACTAATAATTAGAGTCACCACAAAATGAAATGGCCTACCACAAGAGACAGTGAATTTCCCATCAGAAGAGGTCTTTGAGTAGAGGTTCAAGGAAGACTTCAGGGAAGATTGATTTTTTTTTGTTAAGGGTTGGAGTAGATGACCTCTGAAATTTCCTCCAACCTTGTTATTCTCTCATTAATTTTGATGTAGACCCAAACCATGTTTTTTTTTTTTCATTTGGAAACTTCATTCATGGCTTGGTTCTAAATCAAAATTGATATTATAACTCCAAGTAAGAAACACCAAGTCCTTGCTACCTTTTTCTCTTTGTGGCAGAACTCTTCATATAAATCACTTGAAGATAAAAACAAATAACTTCCTTATGTATTTCCCCCACAAGAACACTGCAAGGTAGGTTGGGAAAATATTGTTATTAACATTTCCAACATTTCTGTAAGTAAAAAGAGGTGGAGAGAGCCTGAGGAGTTTGGCATGGATACACAGTTTGTAGGTGTATGATCCAAGATTCAAACTCAGTTCTGACTCTAAATCCATATCTTTTCTCACAATACAAAGTCACTGGTAAAGTACCACTGCATTACATAAGAGAAAAGAAATATGATTCCTTTAGCAAAGAGAGTTTCTTTGGTAATCTAGATAACAAACATTTTATACCATTAGTAAAAGATTTAATGAGTTACAATAGAAACCAATATATATTGAGGATAACATCATAATGAACCTTTTGAAACTTAGCTGTGCTATTCCTTAGATGATGGTATATTGTCCAGATAATGTATGAAGCATTCTTATTTAGTAAGACCTTTCAGAAATTGTCTGGATAAGTAATCAGCATCTAAATGTCTAAATAACAATTACAGAATTAGACAACTCAGAGAAGTTCCTTAGAAACCAGTTAGGCTAATACTATTCCCTCCAAAATGAGGTTTTTGAAGGCCAGAAAGCTGAAGGATTTTCATTTGTCCAAGGTCACAGAGTTAAAGGTAGTCAAGATTCATTGCTATTTATTGTTGAAACACAACTCAAAATATTGGAATTATTTTCTTTACTGTGTATAGAAATGAATTAGTCTATTTGTTATGTATAAATATATCAGGTTTTTTTTATTGTTGCTAAAGGGATAAAATAACTAAAAATAAATGAACACATTTTGAGAACCATAAGAAAAGCTTCGATTAGTTCATTCATTACCCAACTGCTCAAATGGAATGTATTTTAAGAATTAAATGGCTAGAAAGAATTTTCAAACATGAATTGCCTCCTATTTTCCCTTGGTTTCCTTTCTCCTCTTATTTGCTACTGAGTCTGTACCAACAAAAAAGATGAAATATATCTTCATTCTCTTTTTTACTAGTCTGTATATTGAAAATTTTTAAACTGTGTAACAAAATTGACCACCAATCATTATTTGTTAACAATTAGTTATACGACTTGGGTCACATAATTTTACTCTACTGGGTCCAACTTCATGATCTTTAAAACAAAAGGAAGGGGTAAAGAGGAGACAGGAATAGTTTGTTATATAGCATCTACTTTGTGCCAGGCATTGTCCTAAGAACTTTACAAATAATATTTCATTTGATCTTCTCGAAAATACTTTAAAGATGTTGTTATCATCCCTGTTTCATAGTGTAGGAAACTGAGAAAAAAACAGAAGTTAAATGACTTGGCCAGGGACACATAGCCAGTGACTATCTGAGACTGGATTCAAACTAAGGTCCCCCTGATTCTAGGCCTAGAGCATTATCCACTACACTGCCTAGCAGAATTTGTTACAAGTTATACTTGATAAAATTTGTAATACTTTCCATCCCTTGAATTCTATAATTCTATAATAATAATTCTTCATTGAGTGATAAAGACAGAGCTTCATGACTTCTGGAGTCATTATCTCCTGATCCTGATCACCATCTATTTGACTAACTTAGAAAAGCAACATAATATTTTCAAATGGAAGGCATGGTAAAAGTGATGGATAACAATAATATCACCTTCATCTGTAGGAAAAAAGTTACTCCATTGTTGAATCCATTTATAAAGAAAGCTCATACAATTTATAGTTCTTAAAAAGGCATATCTTTCAGTTCCCTTCAATACCCTTCATATCCCATACAGAAAGAGGTCATAAAAATTAATGGCAAATAACCCCTCCCACCCCATCTCTTACTCCCTTCTCTAGCTATCACCTGCCTCTTGGAGATGAGTTCTATTATCTCTATGATCCTTCTGGTGATGGCCACCTGGAAGTTATTATTTAAGCTCTCCTAAACACCATATTTTTTTTGAGAAATTAGCAATTACTAATTGACTTTGGTTATATAGGCAACTAGCCAAACAAGTGCCTGTTAGTGTCCAAAATTAGGTTAGTGGCTAATTGTACACATAAGCTATGATTTCGGTGCTATTTCCTAGCTATGGAAATTAACATTTTAGTGATCTACCATGGAAAATCATGAACATGTTTCTGAAAGAAAATGAATGATGAATTTTAAAGTAGTCAACAGGATAAATGAATTGTGCTACTCCGTGGCTAATCAATATTACATACTTATAAAATTTTTAAAAATGGACTGAATATTACCTAAGTAATTAAAATGGGAACTATAGCAAGGTTCTCTGAAAACAATTTCAAGCATGTTTTTGCATCAAGCATGACAATCGGATTTGACTGTATTCAAAGACTTTTTTATTTTTATGAAAAAATAGAAAATTTCATATCTTACACTACAAAAACATGTACACAAACAAAATGCACACAGAGCATCAAATTAAAAAAAAAGAAATAAATACAGCAATGTCATATCTATGTTTTCTACAAGTTAAACTCTCAGGCAAGGAATTGAGCTTTTCTAATGGCTAATGCCAACTATGAAAATATGGACTTAATCACTTCTGACCTGCATGGCACTGAAGGATATTGAGGAAAATATTAATAAAAGGCTGAGACTAAATGTAACCCACAGGTTGCTATTTATGTAAGTCACATATTAAAGGCTAATTATAAAACTATAGTAGCTTACAGTTTCACAATTTCCTGACCAATGCGACTTTTACAGTTTATTTTTAATAATCAACACTAAATGAATACTAATTTGCTTGTACCTTCATTTTCCCTCTTGTTAATATTTAGAAAGATTAAGTAAATTTTGAATCTGATGGTTGTCATTTAGCTGTTTTATGTTAAGTGATGTCATCTGAAAGCAATAAGTAGAGGTTATCCTGAACAAGAACCTTAAACTAGTTATTTTTAGAGTTCTCTTTTAATGAATAAGAATGCCATGAAAAACAGCATTATTATCTACCAAACACTTTTACACATTACCATAGCAGCAAAATATACTGGACAAAGGAATCCAGCCAGACTAGAGTTGAACTCAAAATATTCTGACCTAATGAAAACTAAGAAATGGCTTTCATTTATTCTAGGAATACACATTAGGTAAAGCTAACATTTTAATTTTTCATTATTGTACTTCATCATTATCTTACTTTACATAAACTTATTTTGTTTTTAGTTTAGGCATCTGCCAAAGATCACAGAAAAGACAGTTATGATACTTAGCTTTCTCTTTTTTTGTTTAGTATGAATAAATGAGATCAATTAACATAATAACAATAATAATAATGTTTACCTAGCAAATGACAAAGTCCTGATATTGAACTTACTTCTTTTTATTTTCTTTGCATTATATTGGGATATACTTTAAAATGCCTTTAATGGGCAAGTTTCTCATACTGTGCTTCTTGTGTCCCATTTAATTAAATTGTTAGTATTTTTTCTGATTATTACATTGAGTAGCTTAGTAGCTACATAAGTGAATAAATGAAACTGAGGTTTTGATTTTTCTTTTTATTCTTCTATATCTGGAAGTGTTGGGCAATTTCTTTACATGTATCTAAGGGTAATGAGGGCCTTTTCTTTTTCTCTAATATTCTTTCCATTAATTGTAGTTGTTAAAGTTGACCCACTCTGTGTTTTACAAATTTAGTGGAAAACCAATTCCCACAGCATTGCCTAACTTACAGAACACTATTATAGAATTACATATTTAACTTTAATGTACAGTAATCAAGGACAAGTTATTTTATGGAAATACAAAAAATACAGTAACAGAAAAAGATACAACCCAATCTCTTACATTTCATATAGACACTGACATGCTTTACCATTCAAAAAGAGCAACTCAGATATGTCATAGTACATTTGAGCCAAAGGCAGAAGTCAAAATCAAGCTCTGATTGATCAGAGTAGGAATTGTGAGACTTGTGAGTTCTTGTCTCTTTCCCATAGTGATTACTTTACAAAGTCCAGCCATTAGGAAGATACAAATACCCAAAAGGCTTTTCTACTGACAGCTCTAATAATGTTATTTATTATCTGACAAATCTCCTTTATGTGCTAAAACTATCATACTTCATTTTTATTTGTAATGGCCTGGTGGCTGACAAAATGAAACAATAAGATGAGGAATCACACCATCAAGATTTGTCAAACCTTCTCCTGGTCTTCCTGACTCACTGCATTTCATGAAAGCTGTCCATTCAACTCTTTTCTTTTATCCATTTCTCACATTTATAGATGAGTTTGGCACCTTTACAATTGGTGATATGTCCAGGGGTGTAACAAATGTGTTAGTAAGACATTTGTTTCTACTTTTATAACTACATCAGATTTAAGATGAAAACCTCTCTCTCTTCTTTCCATCCACACTGATAGTTTTTACAAACTCTGTTCAAAGCTGATATCTCAAGAATCACTTGGTATTGGGGTGGATATTTGAAAACATTCATAAAGACTCCCTCCTCTAGAAATTAGTTCAAATGAATATCAAGAATAAAAAAGGAGGAAATATTTTAGTTGAATTTTTCTGTGTGTATATATACAATCAGCTAAAATATATACACTCATAGACATGCATACATACCTATGAAAACATGTATATGTATAATTTAATAGATTTTAATTATCACCCATTATTATGGTGATTATGAGGTTCCCATCTTGTTTCTCTTCATTTGAGAATTGTTTTTTTAATCAAATAAAGTTGTCTCACCTCCAATTTGGAAATTAAGCTCTGGATCCAAAGTTTTTGTTCATCTGTCCTTTTAATTAATTAGATTAATGGGATCATATTAAGAACTATAAAGTTATTGATTATTTTTAACAGAGACATGAATTTTCTCAATTGCTACCTCGTTCACTTAGTCCAACTGAATTAGAATTCCAATTTTTTAAGAAAAAATACATTGCCCGAATTTCATTTCCTCAGTTGAAATGGATAAACTATAACAATAATATTAGTTACCACAAAATATCATCAATATTTCCAGAAAAATAATAAAATAAACTTTTGAAATATTTCCTTAAATAGAGCAACAGTTTATATGGGAATATCTTACAGTTAACTCTTGATCATTAAAATTATTGAGTCATCTTCTCTCTTTTCTTCCTGTCAATTGCCCATGTCATCAATTCAGAACATTTTAAGGAGACAGTAAATAATAAGATGGGAATAAATAAAAGGTCATTAAGTGTCTCGTTCTGTTTTTTTCCCTTGGTGCCCAAATTGAGAAAGAAGCCAAATGTTTATAGAAATGAGAATCTTGTATTCTCTTTGGGTGTCCCTTATTCAAGCTAGTCTATTCTCATTAGTAATGTATGATCAAGAGTTGGCTGCATCTCAGGTCCATTCTGTCTTCCTTACATGTATAGAATACTTCCAGTAATGTAATCATATGATCAGCCACAAAACAAGTAAAAATATATAAGTTTTTAACTAAGTCAGTTTACATTATCACCCTTTCTAAGTCTTTTTTCCTACACTATCATACATTATTTTGGACCTGCTATTGCCAGTCATCTCCAGATGTAGCTTCCTGGATTAATACATTTGACATCTTCTTCTTGCCTTTGAAATAACACTGAATATTTTTAACAAAATTAAGTATTTTAATGTACACAACCTCTGCAGAACTCCATTCTCCAAAGCATCATTATCACATAACCAAATCAGAGTCGGAGTTATGATATGAATAACCAATTATCTGCCAATACAATTTTTTGGTAGACTTAGGTCAAAGGAAATCCTGGAGCAAAATATATGCTAGTTGTCATCTCAGTGCTGCCTTTATATCAAAATTACTGTGGCAGAGCCACAATGACACTGCTTACAAAGGATTAACACTTAGGGGTAAATGCTTAGTGCTGTGCCCATGGATTTAACAACATTAATGGGAACTCGCACAGTTAAATCTCTCCACATCCCACTGACAACGTGCCCTTTGGTGTCAACTTTTCCTGACAAGATATTTTCAGTGATTCCAAAAGGTGAAATTTCTTATGGTAGAGTAAGATTAATGGCTGGAAAACTGCATTGTCACAGATATCACAAAGTGTTTTTTAAAAAGCCAAAGGGGATTTAATCTTACAGACATTTTCTGTGAATGGATAGAGAAATTTAATGCCATTTGGACACATGGAGAGAGAGGGGAAAAGACAAACTTGTTTCATTCTCAGTTGTACTCTTGCTTCTCTTATATGCATTCTAAATGCCTAAAACTTGTTCTTCTATGTTGCTGGAATCCAAATAATGGCAAAAATATGAGCAGAGTATAGTGTACACAGAATCCCTGTTATCACCCCCCATCCCAACCCAAATGTGTACCTGGGTACGTAGCAAACTGTACATAATATACAGACATTTTCAGCAATAATCTCCAGAAGAGCAAACTAAATGCAATTTTATAACACAGAAAAATAAATATACACCCTGTATTGTATTTGCATTAATCAAGCAATATGTTTATACACTAGTCTCTATAACTTAATGCTGTGTAACAGCATTTTAAATTTATAAAACAACATATCTATTAAGAAATAATCTAATCATATTGCTCTTCAATACACTTTTGTAGACAATTAAGACTTGAAGTAAACTTCAGTAAACTGCAGCTTTTGTTAGCCCACAAATGGCCACAAAATTATTTCCATTCAAGTAAGTCACTGGAAGTATTAATATGTGCTGCCATAATTCATGATATAAAGGTGCATTATATATATATGTATATATATATATTTATATTCCATATACAAAGTGTTGTGGGAAGGATTTTGTTTTTGCAGAAGCATAAGAAAATGGATAACCTAACTATAGTATATCCATTTCCTTATTTCATGGGTGTTGCATTTTTACTTCATGAAAAATGAAGACAGAAGAAAGTGAAGGAAATTTTTCATCAAATACTGGTTAAAAATTTTTTGGCTAAGGCCCTTGCTTGCCATAGCTTATGAAACCATTGTTTACTTTTTTTTCCTTTTTAGTTAAAATAAATCTCACAAAGTTTACAAAGTGCAGAATTAATCACTTAAGGAAGTGACATCAAAACCGAGTTACAATGGCACCATTCCATTTACCAGCTGGACCTTCATTTCTTGAAGGCTGTTCATTATCTTCTTCTGGTGACCGACAAGAGTCACTCCCAGACGTCTCAAATCCCTGCGTGAAGAAAGCACATATTGGATGGACATATTTATTTAATTCTGTGTATACCTCAATATTTCACACTGACAAAGGGGCAAATATGTTATGCAGAAACAAATTATGATGTCAATGTTAGACTATGGGGGTCAAATTTTCAAAATTGTGCCTGAAAAATTTGTTTGCAGGCAAAGGAAATAAATGCTCAAAATTGAGTACAAGAAAAGGAAGACTGACTCTTTTGGGGGCATATAGTTATTTGTATATAATACAAATTACATGAGTAATTCTTATATTCTGTAGTAGTTGAACATAAAGTTTTGCACATGTAAATAGGCATAATTTTAAGGGAGCCCAATATGCAGAATGAGGTTTTAAAAATGTGGCCTCACAAAGGAAATTTTTCATAAAAGAAGTAAGCAAAAAGTATTTTTTTCATATCTGGAAAAGAAGTTGAAGCTTCAACTCCATTTTAAAATGATATTGGATGGATACATTTATTTAATTCAGTATATACCTCAATATTTAATACTGTTTTTGTACTGAGAAAGTACATAGACAGTCTTTACAGTAAAGATAAAAATTTCATAAGAGATAAATCAAATATATATTTATGATTACAGTATTTCCAAAGTATTGTTAGAGTTCATTTTTACACAGAAATCAGAATGTGAACACTGTTCCTATACCAAATAACAAGTAGAATATACTGGCATTATGGTCATTATGAAAGTCACATGAACAGGAAGAATTTTCAATGAATTATTTTAATGATGGTCTGTTAACCAACTTTAATAATCAAAAGCATAGCAGAGATGTTCATATTACCATGCCTACTCAGCACATTATGAATGGAACTAAAAATCAGAGCCTATAATTCTTGCAGATTATATTGTAGGACAATGATTAATTCTATTGTTGTTGGAGAATGATTATCATTTTTCAAAGGAGCAATTAATGTGTGAATTGAGGAATTTTAAATAACATTGTTTGCCACCTTTGAAATCCTAAGAACCTAAGAAATCCTTGGAAAATTCCATTATTTTTGATATTAGATTAATTAGGGAAACTAAATCAAAGGAGTTCTTCATCTGACATTCTGTTACTTTCATAATTACTTTGTTTATTTTTGTAATAATTTTTGTTGCATATAAAACTGGCATTCTATTTTGAGTTGCATAATAACGAAGGCAGACTAGTTAAAGCCTTATATTGACTACTTTAGTTTTTAAATAGTATAATTAGCAATTTGCATTACAAAATTTAGAAAAAAAAAGTACTTTGTGAAATTGGCTTTGTACCAGTAAAAGCAGAAGTCATAATTAATAGTATTCAAAGCTATTTAGTTTTTTTCTTACTTCCCATAAAAAAGTAGGTAACAGGAGTATCTATAACAAGTGGCAAAATAAAATGGGACCAATTTATCATTGGGGATGAAACATCATTGATCTGCCTGATTAATATTTACAAATTAATGGAGGATAATTAATTTTAAAATTCTCTGTACTTAGATTTAACTAATATCAAGAATATGAAAATGAAGACCATAATATGAAAGAAAATGTCTCATGCCCTCACTCTTTTTCCCAAAAGAATTTAAAAACATTTTTGTAAAAAAATAATTCTTTTTTTATCAAAATTTATAATTTGATAAAATTATAAATATGTGGAAGCAGGACATTATAGTGGAAGTTAGTAGAGGCCTTTATCTTCATTTTAATTCAAACACTATCAAATTTTATGCTCCCTTCCCTGTAAAATGAGGCAATGGAGATAGTCAACCTTGAAGTTCTTTTCAACTCTTTTACTATAATGCTAGGCAGCTAAGGGATGTAGTGAATAGAGTACCAGACCCGAAGTCAAGAAGACTAATCTTTCTGACATCAAATCTAACCTCAGAGACATATACTAGTTTTTTGAGGCTGGGCAAGTCCCTTAATTCTGTGTGCTTCAGTTTGCTCATTTGTCAAATGATCTTGAAAAGGAAATGACAAAGCATTCCAGTATCCTTGCCTCAAAAATGCAAAATGGATTCATGAAGTATTGGACACTACTGAAAAATAACTCAACAACAACTGTAATGCTATGACATTTAATGGTCTTTGTGTCTAATAAAAGGATCATGTATTTTTATTTTTAAAATATGAGTCAAATAGAAGACCTCTTTGTTTGGTTGGGTAGTTAGCCAAAAATCTGATTTATGGGAATTTTATATTGAATGTTAACTGTGCTTACTTCTTTGTGAAACCTGTAGATACCAAATAGAAAGGTGTTCATGACTTCTATGTCAGATTTTAAGATAATGGAATTTTATTGGTTTAGGCAAAAAAGTTTGTATCTCCTGAGGCAGATGAACTTGTCAGATAAAGGATATTTTTTTTAAAGATCCACTGCCTATTCTGAAAACAATCTAGTGCCTTTCTATAGATTTGATCTAATTTTTGGACTTATATTTTAATAATTTAAATAAACTTCCATAATTGCTAATGACAAAAAATAATTTCACAGATGTCATATTTTAGAAAAATATGAAAAGTATAATCACATTAATACTAACAATGCAACTTCTAGGTGAAACTTACATAGTATATCATAGTTTACAAAGTCCTATCAATACATTATTTCATGTGATCCTCACAACAACCCTGTGAGGTAGGGAATGGAAATATCATTAGACTCATTTTGTAGACAAGGAGACCGGCATTTAAAAAATTGTACATGAAAATAGTACCTAATGGCCCCAAAGAAACAGATTAATATTCCTCCCAAAGAACTTAAACTGCACTATGTCTACCCAATACCAAAAATCTTTTAAAAAGTAGAACTATAGAGACTATTGAGTTAGTCAACTGACAAATTAAATCTACCAATGTTTTTCATTCTTTTTCTTTCATAGAATTTATAAAAGAAATAGTTTAACTTTTCATGACTTACTTATCCCCTAGGGAGAATTCAAGTCAATTCTATATAGAATTTGAACTTGCAGGGACTTCCACATACTGAAAAGAGTGCCTACTCTTAGTCATTTTATATTCCTTATTTATAGAGAAGAAGAATCTGTGCTTCAATACACATCAAACATTTAGGTTTCATTTTAAAGGCATTTCCTTTCCTTTCTTTCCTTCCTTCCTTCCTTCTTTCCTTCCTTCCTTCCTTCCTCCCTCCCTCTGTCCATCCCTCTCTTCTTTCCTTTCTTTCCTTCCTTCTTTCTTTCCTATTCTTTCAACTATAAATAAAGAAATATATGTATATATATACTGTCTAATATACTACTATACTAGTTAGGATAGACAGACAGATAGATAGATAGATAGATAGATAGATAGATAGATAGATAGATAATAGATGTCACTGGCATCAAAACACTACATTCACTTACTTCCTAGATATAAGCATATTTAATAGTTTCATAATATGCAACTTTTTGCTTTATCTGACCTTCCTTTCTAGTTCTAGAAAAATACTGCAAAGCTTAAAAAAACATAATTTTAATCAAAATTAATATATATGCTAACATAATGAAATACAAAGATTAAAACATATTGTGGGGGAAGCTAATTGGCTAAGTGGGTTGAGAAACAGGGCTAGAGATGGGAGATCCTGGGTTCAAATCTGACCTCTAGATACATCCTAGCTGTGTGACCCTGGGCAAGCAAGTCACTTAGCTTACAATGCCTAGCCTTTACTGCTCTTCTGCCTTGGAATGAATCATAGTATTGATTATAAGATGGAAGGTAAGAGTTTAAAATATTGTGGTGGGGAATAAATAATATAACAATGAAAAATTGTGTAATTATTTTTACATTTAAACTTTCTGAAAATCACTAGTATTATCTTCTCATGATTTTACATGAGAAATTTATAAATTTTAACAGTGGGTATGTCCTTAAATATAATCTCTCTGAATTCATGTAATATGAAATATTAATAATATAGTTCCATAAGATAGTTCCATAAAATAGTTACCACTTAATTAATTTTACTTTCAGTTATGGTGCTATTTTTAACATGTTTTTAAATTTTTTTGATTTCATAATTTTCTTCCTAAATTACATCTCAAGTAAGTAAAATGCTAGTAATAAAAAAGTAAAATTTAAAATAAACAAAAATGCCTGTGTTTTTGATGACTAACTCACTGGCAGAGAAATCATTTGGAAATTTTTTTTTTTATTTTAAACCCTTAACTTCTGTGTATTGACTTATAGGTGGAAGAGTGGTAAGGGTAGGCAATGGGGGTCAAGTGACTTGCCCAGGGTCACACAGCTGGGAGGTGTCTGAGGCCGGATTTGAACCTAGGACCTCCCGTCTCTAGGCCTGACTCTCAATCCACTGAGCTACCCAGCTGCCCCTGGAAAGATTTTTAGTAAATGTTTTTGGTTTCTTTTAGGAGCCCAGATATTCCTTTTTATTGACCTTATACTAGATAGCACCTGATAATATATATCTAGAAAGAATTATAAAAATACCTTGTTTTGTTTCATCCATAATAATTTATATTATATAACACATGTAATCTTAAGTAATACTCAAGATTAATATTAATGAACACAAGAATACAAGAACTAAACTCAAGCAGCAGCTTATTAGTCTAAATATAATATTATAACATAATGTACAATTTGAGACCAACTGACAATGTATAATAAATTTCAGAAGAACTACAAATGTAGTAAATTGCTACTAGGTGGGATTAAATTCAGAAAACCTCTTGAATCATCTCCTCCGGTATTGTTTTACTTTATACAAGTGAGAAGGTATTCGATTTTTGTTTCTAAACACACAGAGAGGGGAAAAAACATAAAAAATGTTAAATTCATGTTATGACCAATTCTTAATTACTCCTGACTTGTCTGGTTTGTGGAATATCCATAGCCCTTACTTGTCTTTCTCCATTCTGTTTACATAGATCTGGGTTTTTTGTTTATTTTGTTTTTTTTCACTTCTTACTATACCCACTACCAATGGCTAGATAAATGATTAAATAATAAAAGATTGAATACATATCAGTCAAAGTTCAGTATTATGTTGAATCTTTCACCACAACTTTCTCTTTAAACAGAATTTTATGAACTTTTCAGTTTTATTTAAGCTACTTATTGAGACTAAAGAATAATAAAAAGGAATGAGGGCTAGTGGGTGGGAGAGCTTATTCAATCTTTTTGACTGATTTACATGAGAAGTTCCAAGAGGTTGAGATCCACATCTATAATGTGCAGAATATTATGTATATGTAGATATGTGGTTTTTATAATAATTATGATTCATCTCTTTCTGCAGTAAAAAAATCTGAAATGATTCATACCAAATACTTGGTTTCATTACATAAAAAATATACATTCCTTAAGATCCATTTAAAAATAAATGGAATACATAACATCTTATTTTCTTTGCCTATACTGTCATTGTCCTATGCCAACATTTTGGCTCCATTATCTAAATAATACAACATTGACTATGCAGGGGTGATAGGCAACTCAGAAAACAAGATACTATTCTTTCTTTAACTCACATCTTAAGATTCCATTCACAACTCATCTAGAGCACAAAATCCTTCTGTATGCACTATGACACCATAATTCTGTACTGTTTTAGAGACTAGATGTTGTTGTCTTTGTCATGTTTTTTTTTTTTCTCAAATGAATACTCGATAATTTCAAGCAGAAATTTTCAGGTTCTGAGAACTTCAGGGAATAACATACTGATACTGGGCATATTAGGATAAGAGAGCTACAGGTCCTCTTTTTTCCTCCCTACTTACTCTATTCTATCAATGTGGATCCAAGCAGTGTAGCTTAGCACTACAATTTCTGGCCCCACATTCCTTTTCCTTATCTATAAAATGGGACTATTGGAGTAATGGTTTCTAGTTCTAGGATCCCTTCAAAACTGGGTATGACTCAATAAGTTAATACCTTTGCTTGTTTTTGGCACTCAGAACCATTTTGCTTGCTGGGATTTGATTTGGACAATAATTACTGGACATATGCATCCAGGATTTTCATAAATATACTCTTTCAAATATCATTTGTGTTTCTCTTTTGCCTGATAGTTTTTGAGGTGATAATGCTTTTTGTAGATCTTTCTTTGCATTGATGACAGGCCTACTAAAAATTATAAGTTAAATATCTGTCAAATGATGATTATACAGAAATAATAGTTGTTGATTTCTAAAAGCTCATTTAACTACCTTTTGCTGATCCTCCAGTTCATTTTTTTACAAACAGTTGGGAACTATTGGAATATCTTGCTTAGTTTTTTTAAGAACTAGCAGGATGAATGGAAAAGTCAATTAGAAAATGGAGACTGGCTAAGGTACTTCTTGTAAGTTTCTGTTGAAGCTGAACTCAAATGATGTTCCCTATCTTTAACTTATATTTCCCTGATTTGTTAGGTTGAAGCTACCCTTCCCCCACACAGGAGGGGGTGAAGGGCACTTGGCTAAACTGGCTCTCTTGCTAATAGTGAATATTTCTAATCTCTAAATCACTAAATAATTGTTGTATTGATGTTGGTAAGGACTAACCCTTACTAAGCAGGCTAACTCCTGAGTAGAAACCACGATGGCTTAGCCACAATGGCCCTCTCAGATGAACCCCCAAGTCAGGAGCAGTAAGCAGTGAAATCTGCTCACATTAACCCTCCAGAAGCAACTGCCTAACTCCCTCTCAACTGTCCCCTCACCCAAAGTTCTCCATGGGGGTCCCCTGGAATTCTGGGTGAGGCTGACCCTGTATTTTTCAGGGATTCCATATTGCCATCCTTTACATAATATCACTTATAGTCTTGGTCATATACTATCCAGTTCATCTTTTTATATAAACCAGGTAGCCTTCTATTTCACTGAAAATGGTCTTGTAAAGTAGTTAAGAAAATGTGGAAAAGGGATAGTAAACAAAGGTATCTGAATTTAAGACATATGCTTTCACATTACAGCTGTTTGTTTATGGTTATCTGTGACTATTGTGTCAGTTTGTACACAGAAACTTCCCAGGTGACCTATTATTTATGGTTCCTCCAACTCTGACTAATATTAAGACTAACAAAAACACAATGAGTAAGTTCTTTGAGTAGTTGTCTTAGTAGTCTCAATTTTACCATGGTCTTCCACCCAGGCATCAAGGGAAAAACACAAAAAACTATGGATAGAGACAATATGGCAAGAATGCAGGGGATCTGAAAACTCTGTAGTCAGTCAAGAGCAGTTAATCAGGCAGGGAATCAAGATATAAGATTAACTGCAAAAGAGGAATTAAATAGGAAAGAAAAAATACAGTCCTGGAAAAAAAGGAAGAAATAACCAGTTAAGAAAAAAAGCAACAAAAATGGAAAAAAATAAAATTAGAAGACAACTACAGAAAATATCAAAGATCTAAATATGTAATTTGTTTATAAAAGGAAGGATTCCCCACAGAAAGAAAAAAACGATGTTAGGAGTTTTTGTAAGATTATTTAATGTGTATTCAGCAAAGAGAGGAGAGTTAGATAGGCCATGAAATTTCAAATAAGTAAATATGTAGCAGTTTTAATGACAAAAGGAGACATCATTTAATGCAAATATGTTTATTATACATTTACAAGTAATATGACAATGGGTAGAAGAAATACCTACAATATCATTTTAATATAAAATGACAAATGATGAATTTAATAAATTAAAATGACAATTTTTGCTGCAAAATTAAATAGCAATCATATATAAATATCTTTAAATAATCAATAAGTTTTTTCCAGTCTATTATTTGCAAAGTAGCACTGACATAAATCTTGTAGAGTCAGGACTAAGAGTGTACATATTCTTTATTAAATTAGGTAGCTATTGTTTGTATATTGTGGGGAGAGGGAGTTTGGGAATATGTCAAAATGAGATTTTAGGCCCATTTAATAATGGATCCAAAATATGAAGAATGCTGAAGCTAAGGGAATTACATGATCTTGACTATAGTTAATGTTAAGATAATGAGGTTGGTGAGAGAATTCTCAGTGTGAAAGTGTGTGGAAAGATGAATATGGGGCATATATAGTGCTTGAGATAATTTAGCACCCTTCTTTAACTTCTTTTTTTTCATATTGGGGAATTTAATGGTATGGGGCAATTCTCCTTTCCAATAAATGCCTCAGAGTAAGGAAGACATAGGGTTAGATTCTGAATCTGATACATACTGGCTGTGTGACTCTTGGCAAGAAACAATCTACTCCTCAGCCCAGTTAAATCTCTTAAGAACACAAATTGCAAAATAATCACTAATCTGCATTTAACCCTTTTTCATTAATATTATTTTAAGATGGAAATTTACAAATTACACTATCTTTTCAAAATAAGTGCTTTACAGTAAGTTTCCATTAAATTTCAAATTTTGATAATTTAACATTTAAAAAACTATTGAATCACCCTAATAATGGCCAATTTTTATAAATAACAAAGATAGGGTAAAAGTAATTATACATACAGAAAATATAATAAAATTTCAATGAGACAACATTAGGGAATCCACTAGTTAATTGTAGCGATTTTTTAAAATTCATAAGATTTGATCAATTTAATCTTTCACGTGCAAACAGAAAAGGACACAATTGGTTTTACAGAGCTTGCACCAAATAGCTAAGCAAAGGTAGCATCAGATAAATTCTTGCATTATTAAAATGCAAATGTGCACCACGAGCCAATCTAGTGAAGAAAACATCAGCTTTTATTAAGTTAGCTGTTACCTGGTTATCATTACACTAGTCAATATGACAAAGTGTGGTTCCTTTTTTTTTCTTTTGTCACTTTATAGGACTAGCCGTACCAATTGTGCTTACATTTTTTGTATTTACATTCATGTAACATTTATTTTATATAGTAGTATAAAAACTGTGTCAAGAAAAACATCTTTTTTTTTTTCACAACACAAAGGATCATTATACTAGAGTACTAGTTTTCCATTTATTCAAACCCAAATGCTATTTGTTCAAGGTAAAGAAGCAAATTTACTGGAGATACGTGACATTGACTTCAAGTTGATTTCTACCATGCATTTATTGGTTAACAACAACACAGACTTAAAAAAAAAAAAGATGAAGCTTCTTTGGAAGCTGTTTAGCATGGACAAAGATTATCTGGTTTCCCTTGGCCCCGTCCATACCAGTTCTCAAACACTTTGCTTTTCCCCACAAATAATGTGAAAATTATCAGAAAAAATTACTCACTCCAAGGTCACCTGAGCCACAGCATCCATTGAACTGTATCCATTTTCCATGAAAATCTCTGTATACCGTCCCATTTTGATGGCTTCCAGCCATTCACCTACTGATCTGTAGGCCCCAGTGCCTAGAGGACCATGTTCTGCCAACAAGTTTGACACTCTACAATACATTAAAAATAAATTACAAATGACTTTTTTTTACAATTAAAGTACAGCATTACCTCAAGCTTGTTTAAATTTCTTTTTATCTTTACAGTGGCTCTTCATATGCAACTAAATGATTTTCTCTCTTCTCTCTCAAAAAATAAAAGGTATACAGAATATTTTAGGATCACACACAATAGACTTTCAACTTAGAGAGGATATGAATTTCATACAAAATAATTATCCACAATTGAGTATATAAATTCCCTTAGAGCCATAGCCTGGTATGGTGGATAGTATACAAGTTTTAGTTCTGGTTTCAAGTTCCATCCCTAATTGTTAAATGCTTTATAACCTTGAGCTAATCATGTAACATTTAACCAGCTCAAGCAACAACCTAGGATTTATCTATCAGTGGAAAGAAGCCACAACAAAATAATATCTTAAAAATATGTCGGTTCTGTGGTTTTGGAACTGTTTGCTTTAAGAACAATATATGTGGGGATTAAGGCCTTAGTCAATTATTTCTGGTCTTTGCAAAAAGTATTTCATGGTTATGGCACATCTTGATTATTTCAGAATTGATACAGAGAACTTTTCCATTTAATTTTAAGAATTATATTAAGTAGAATGAAAATTACACTGAGGACTGTAGGACCTGTGAACCAGAAAACAACTTTAAACCCCTGGGCAAAGATTAACTCAAGCAGATTCTCTTGCTAGCATGATGTCAAGCTAAACCAGAATGCTGATGATCACAAAAAGGGAAAAGACACTTGAATAATGAATTGTTCTAATGAATAAAATTGAAGTCAGTTTAGAAATGGAACCATTTGCAATCAAATAGAGTCATAATACATGATATAAAGAAATTCCTAATAGTAAGAAACAATATGTTGTTAATTTTCCTTTCTCTGTACTCTAATTGTATATGTCTATGTGTGAC
This sequence comes from Gracilinanus agilis, assembly GCF_016433145.1. NCBI lineage: Eukaryota > Metazoa > Chordata > Mammalia > Didelphimorphia > Didelphidae > Gracilinanus > Gracilinanus agilis. The sequence continues at coordinate 151,492,063 of NC_058135.1, read as the reverse complement.
TGGCTAATGTAAACAAATCAAAACTGCCCAAGATAATATGGAGGAAGTCTTTCATATTTGACATGGATTTAGACCTTTTTAAATGCAGATTTGTTGGAAATGACATTACAACTAATTGCTAATAAGATTCATTCGCCAATTGTTTCTTCAGAGAGTTAATGGTACATGGAAGATTTATTCTCTCTTTGTATTTAAAATGGCTTTTTTCTTACTAAACAAATATTATATCCAATACAAAATACTTCTATAATCTGATTTACCCATTCTATGCCATTCCTGCACCTATGTTATTGTACTGTAATTCATCTCTGAGCTTTTATTTTAACCCCTACCTTCCATCTTAGAACCAACACTATGTAGTAGTTAGTGATAAGGGCTAGGCAATAGGGGTTAAGTGACTTGCATTGGGTCACACAGCTTAGCGAGGCCAGATTTGAACCTGGGACCTCCTGTATCTAAACCTGGCTCTCAATCCACTGAGTTGCTAGCTACCCCCAGCTCTGAGCTTTTGCTGCTCTTTATTTTCTGGCAACAGAAGGGAGATGTAAAGAATATTGCAAGGAAGAAGGAGTGAATATTGTCACATAAGTTGTTTTCAAGATATGGCCTATATTGTATTCCTGAGAAGAAAAAAAACTTTCTAGCTTTTCTGGTTAAAAGCAAAATATTTCAGAAATAATGGAAAATAGTCAACACCCTCCCCCAAACCCTCTCTATGCTTGTGATAGGATCAGTGACAACCAGGATTTTCTCCTTTTATGTTGTTTTACTTTCTGTAAAAGGCAAGGAAGTTGTTCCCAAGATTTGTTTGGCCAATAGGGATGATGTAGCTTTGCCTTTGTTATTGATATACTGTTCTGCTGTCCTCACCAAATTTGACAGGGTTTACTATTACTCTGATGACATAAAAAGTTTTGCCAAAGTGGTTTGACATTCATCTTTGGCTTTAAGTTTGGGCAAGTCGCCATGACAGTTGTAGGTGGACCAGATGAAAGGAAACGAGGTTGCATCTATCTGAGCTATGTACTGTATTCTTGTTCAGTTTTTCTCTATGCAAGTAAGATTTATTTTGTTGACTTTTTAAGTGTATAATTACAGGTCAGCTAGGTGGCCCAGTACTTAAAGCACTGTGCTTTTACTCAGGAAGACCTGAATTAAAATTTAGCTCCAGACACTTACTAGTTTTGTGGTCCTGGACAAGTAACGGAACCCCTTTTTTCTCAGTTTCCTCATTTGTAAATAAGCTGGAGAAGGAAATGTAACTTTGTCAAGAAAACCCCAAAAGTAGTCCTAAAAATTTGGACATGAAATACAGGCCCGAATGACAATGAATGTCTTATGAGAGTCTTATTTTATTCTAATATTGGATGTAAGGTACAAATGGATCAGATTGAATCAGGTCAAAATCATATGAATGTGAAAAATAATCAAGTATACATAATTATTTCCTTTTCAGTAATTTTTTCTGTGTTTATTCATCTATTATAATTTTGTGTCATTTAAATAGTATGAAGCCATGGAATTGTTGCCAGTTTTACATGTAAATTTAGATAGAAGCACAAGTGACCAATAAGAATTTTTGGAAGTTTATATGAAATATTCTCATTACTGACATAAATAACAAAAGAATTAAGAGTAATTATTCTTAAACATAACTAGGATAAAACATAATTCCTTAGAAAGCTTTCCTATGAACAGTTATGTAGCACTATGGTAAAAGTGACAGGGTCACAAAGAGTCAAAGAAGATAGAAATGAGTGAACAAAAGATCATACATACATGCATATATATATGTGTGTGTGTGTGTATGTATATATATCCCATAAGTTTTCTACTAAATGATTCACTGATTTTTATACCTGTTAGAAAAGTAAATATTGGCCTCCCACCAATGATCTGTGACCATTACTTGTATTTGGAGATATTTTCCAAATAGCTTTTAATACAAATATAAAAGAAATCAGCTAGATGATGAAATGTAAAATTTGTATTTGAGAAGATCTAAGTTCAAATCCTTTCTCAGTAGGTATAGTTTTATCAACCTTATTAATCTTTCTGTGCTTTAGTTTTCTCATCTATAAAGGAGGAAGAATAAGAATATTTCACTCTACCCCCTGGCTGTTTTTAGGATTATAGTAGATTAAAATGATAAAGGATTTTCAAAACCATTGCTATAAAGAGTGCTCTAAAATGGTGACTATAACTATTAGAAACTCAATACATTTTCCATTTTTTCAAGAAAGTCATTATTTTTGCTAATTTAGAAATGATAAATTTAACATTGTTCAAGTAAATGTATATCTTCTAATATATAAAGTGTAGGTAGGGCAGGTATTATTTAGAGAACTGCTTTGGAAAGAGAATTTGATTTCAATTGAAAGATTTTTTTATTTGTATCATAGCTCTGTCATTTTATTATATTTGTCCTTGGGCGAGTCACTTAGCATCTTCAGACCTCACCTTTTCATTTCTGCCAAGATGGCCCATCTAAAGTTACTTTCAGCTATACATGTATGACCTCATTATAAATGAATTGCATAGTGCAGAAAAAAGGGTATATACAGAATCAAAACCAAATAGAGTTTGTATACTTTTAAAATATGTTATAAAATTGAAGAAAATAGAATACTTCACAACCATAGAAGGCAAAATTTTTTGACAAGTATAGTGACAAAAACCATTACAAGAAAAAAATTTTCATTTCAATTTAATTATATCATAAAATTGAAAAATCATTAGCAAAATAAATGTGTGGGATAAATATTTGAATCAATTTTTCTCTTAAGAACATATCAACAAGATATGGAGGGAATCTATGTAAATTAAAAAGAAAAGAAAAGAAGCCATTGTCCAACCCTTATTAATTCTAGTGTATTCTCCCTTTTATATTATTTCCTATTTATTTTATTTGTAGCTGCTTTTATATATCTGAAGAAAGAGTTGAGCAGAAACAGGGGATCTCTTTATAACATGGTCACAATGTTATAGAGGAAAAGAAATTTTAAAAACTTAAGAACTCTGACCAATAAAATAATAGATCATGACTCCCTCCAGAAGACAGATGTTGAAGCAAACTTCCCGCCTCTTGGAGACTAGAGGTCTTATGGACTAGAGGTAGAAAATAAGATATTTATTTTTAGAAAGGACCAGTACAACGCAAATTTGTTTTGGCTCACTCTACTAATTGGACAAAAGGGAAAGATTATATTTGGGGGAATGGTAAGAGTTGGAAAGAAGTACATTAGAATTGCAATAATGATAAAAAGAAAAAATTATGAAGAAAAAAACAGAAATGAAACATATTTAAAAAAACAAAAGGGAAAAGAAGAATTTTTAGTAGGGGACAAGGACCATGGGGAGTTGGTAATACTACATTAAGATTTTGTGTGCACATATTACATATTTATACATACATCAATATACATTCATATATAAACATATATTTTTAAATTATGTAATAGATTTATAGCTTTATATACAATTATTCTTCTCTGACCTTAGTATTTAGAAATCTAAAAATCTATTTATTTTATAGTATATAAAAAAGAAAAATGAGTTTGAAATTGGTCAACATTTGCTCAATTCAAAAAAATTTGGGAAGCTATTGTTGTACCTGCTTGATGCATTAACCAGTGTCTTTAAGCTGCTTGGATTACGGATGAGCTTGTCCAACATGCTGACAATTTCATCAAACTTGGGTCTGCTGTTTCGGTCTTTCTGCCAGCAATCCAGCATTAACTGGTAAAGAGCAGCAGGGCAGTCCATGGGACTTGGCAGACGGTATCCTTCTTCAACAGCTTTGATTACCTGTGAAAGACAAAGCATTTTTTTCCCCAAGAAATTTAGGATTTCTACTGAGAAACATTTTCCACTGTGCTTTGTATTGGTTTTATTCCTTGTCAAAAGAATACTGGGAAGGTTCATTAGGAATGGGAATGTGATAAAAAAAAAGTTTAAATTATCCCATTATATCTGCTTTAAAAATTCAGAAAACAAAACATATGCTATGAAATTAAATTGTAAGAATTGTAATTATTGCTAGTAAAATATATGAGTTATAATATTTATTGAGAAATATATAGGTGTATATTATATATACACATGAATATAACCAGATTTTATTCATCCTTGTTTTCTAAATATATAAATAATTCTAGGAATATTTTCTGAAAAGTATATTTACAGTAAAAATGTAAACACAAAGGCATTTACTTTTAAAATAATTAACATATCAAAATACAGTGGCGTGCTAAATGATGGAAAATTAAAGGCTAAACAACGTACCTATCTCACATATCATTTAATAATGTCAGAGTCTGCCTGCTTATAATCAGCCACACAGTACTGACTTAAATCTGGAATGATTTCAGAGTATCAGGCATATTAAAAGTAGAATATTTAATGATTGACTTCCAATGTATATATATTTTTATATATATGCAAGAATAAACATGTTTTTATTTTAGTGTCACTTTAAAAATATGTTTATTCTCTATAAATTTAAATAGGAAATGCTTATTTGGATCAGCTAAAACATATTTGTTAATTATGGAATACATAATTATTGGTTTCAATTATATAAAATATATATTTGTATTTTAAAAAGGTATCAGATATAAATGACAGTTGATAATTATCATAATGTTCCTATTAAATTGTAATCTAATTGATAAAATCCTCCAATAATGTTTTTGCTAATTATTGTGTTCCTCAGAGGACTCCTTACTTACTATCACAGATGGAAAAGAAATAATAAATAAGTTTTGGGTATTAAAAATAAAACTCAGCCAATGGTGCCAGAAATAAGTTGTTCTTCATATTTCCCACCTTGGTTTTTAGTACAATGTGCTTTTTTTGATTTTTGTTTTACTTCTTATCTTTCTTACTTCTCTTTTTTCTGTAGTTCTTTGTCTACCCAATCTAAAAATATGACCACTGATCACTATGAAATGGTTAGATGATTAAGGAAAATTGTTAGAGTATATTGATTCAGAGAAATAATAATGGGATTATGGAGTTTAGTTTTGACCCTTCAGAGATCATATTTCTTTAGAGAAAAACATTTGTTGATAAGTAAATATTTGTGCAAAGACAAAATTAGATCATAAATGAACCAGATATATTAAATATAATTCATTACATATATTTCAGGAATGAATATGCCAGTTTTGCAGATGAAAAAATCTGAAGCTTAAAGAGATAAAATGTTTCCTCATGCAGAATGTTCTTTGAAAGTTTAAGCTTTCAAAAAACAGTAGTAAAAAAGAAATTCAAAGGAATATTTTATTGCCCATTTCTATGCTTCCATAAATGCCAGAAGGCCAGGACCTAGATATTTCCAAATAAGTAGAGTGAGCTAGAAAATTGTTCTACATAGGATTATTAGTTACTCCAGGGGAAAGAAGCAAAACCCTGATTGTTAATTAATACTCTATTGCAGTCAATAAGGCCAAATGCTTTCCCTGAATTTCATGTAGTGTGATATCAGGCCAATTTACTAGATACATGGACAATTCCATTTTTAGTGATTTTTTCCACTGTGGTTTCTTCATCTTCATTACACACTTGTTTATGTACACCTACACATAAACACACATGTGTACACAGAGACACTATTAGAAAGTGAGAATAGAAATACTTTTGAAGTATTATTTTAAAACTGTGACAACATACAACTTCAGATCAGTTTTATCACCAATTAATAACAATATAAAATTAGCCATCACAATTTTTATATTAATTTGATTTTTTAAATTTAAGGTTATTGGGGTAGGAAAAAAGTCAAATGTGAATTTTTAGGGGTCAAAATGGCAAAATCCTTTAAAAACTTTCAAGTTTATATTGGTGTCTTTGGAATTGTATGCATAAGACTGTGATATGATTATTATGACTCATTTAAAATCAACATATTAGAAAAGAACCAAAAATTTCCCTAACATTCTACTATTCAAAAACATTATTCTGAATGTCTAAATAAGGGAAAAAACCTACAATTGTCTAAAGTTAATTTGCCAAAACCTACATTTTCTTTAGAGAAAGGTTAAAATGTAGCTTCAATGGAATTACGATGAGTCGAAGTGGATCTTTAGGGTAAACAGAACAGAGTTTTGTCAAAGACATTTCCTTGTCAGGATGTAGACTTTGATCCTGAGTTATGTTTACATTTTACCTAAGTAAATTGACTTTAGTCCTAATTTGTTCCTAATTTAAATGTCACAGGAAAACTGACAAACTATATACAAAAAGACTAAATTTTATCGGGTAATATGAGAAATGAATTTCTCATTTTTGAAGCAAATGCCTTTCAAGTAAATTTTGTCCGATTTGATCGATTCTTTCTAATGATTTCTAATCTATGAAATGCATCCTTGAGTCATCTCTTTTTGCACTTCACTCAAGGAAATCCAAACATTTAACTGAGGTTTTATGCTTTTCCCAAGAGTGATTGGTGAATCGCAGCTAGTTTTTAAATAAATCTTCCCACGCTATTATTTATCCTATTGAACTAGAATATAACATGTGTTTCTTCTAGAAGGGTGAGAACTATTCTATTGTATCAAAGAATCAAGCCAGATGAATTGTGCTCGGTTAACAAAAAGCACAGTGGAAAAGATTAATATACTTCAAGTGGGGAAATATTACCTCTTGTAATTAAAAAAACCCACATATTTGGAAGTCATTATCAATATCACTAACAACAAAAGTTTTCTCCCTATTTAAAGTATTTTTAATAAGTAACACAAGTCATTTCTCGATACGTTTTGTATTTTAGGCACTATGCTAAAAATAAATGAAAGAAATGAAAAGAAAACCAGTCTCTGTCCACAAAGAGTTTAACTTTTAATGGGAGAGACAACTTATATTAATTGGTACATATATGATAAATATAAAGTAAATGGCCATGAGGGCCAGGAAAGGCATCTTGGAAGACGAGTATTGGAGGAAATCAGGTAATCTCAGAGCCAGCGTTTGGGAGAGAGAGTTTTGCAGATATTGGAGCCAGAAAAAAGGCAGAGAGACAGATGGAGTATCATCTGTGAGGAACAGCAAGTAGGGCAATACAGCTGGATTATCATGAATAAAAGAGAGTAATGTGTTAAATTTTTTTGAAAAAAATATCTTTATAGTAGGAAGATAAATAGTGTATACCAGTCTCTACAATACAATTGACCCAGTCATGTTGGGATCATTTCAATTTACCTTTAAGTGATCATTTGAATGTTTTATAATTCTGATTATTTTCTTATTCTGGGTGTGGGTAGCATAGGAAGGCTGCGCGGCGGAAAGGTAAATAGAAAACAATTCTCGGGTTGACTTATACAACTTTCCAACTCTGAGGTATAATCCCATTTGCTTTTGCTTGTCTCTTATTGCAATTGTCAGTCTGAAGCACTTATTTTTTTAAAGGAAAGATTCTTCAGAGTTAACAAAGGGAAAAGAGGAGAGCAGCAATGAGTGTAGTAGACAGGCTGGCACCAGTTCAGTATACTGTGCTACGTCTGAAGTCCTTTTATAAGCTATACATGCTTTTGGCATTGACACTCAAATCAATAGTGTTAATTCAGTTTAGAAAGTGCTGCCTCTTCTGGCAAAACATTATAAAGGGCATAAAGATTCTCTAATGTTCAGCTATCGCTTCCTTCATGTTATGTGGTTATGTGCTTGGAAAATCAACTATTGGTAGGAAAGGGAGCTGCTGAATCACTGTGGTTTTTGCCGAAAGGGAAATGTCACAGGGCACACGTTTTTCTCAATAATGTGCATTCAGGGGGAATAACTCATGACACCAAGCTTCAGTATTCTGCTGCATACAGTAAATTCAGACCCTCTGTAAAGAGACACTTTAGAGCAGGTAATAAGAGACTAAACAAAATATGTCCAAATTTGTTTTTTCATTAGTGTGAGTACTCCCCATACCTACATAAATGTTGCATGTTAAAATATCGTTTCTTTCTGCATATAAGAATACAGGGTCATGCATATGTGAAAACATATTTATAACAGCTCTTTTTGTAGTGGCAAAGAATGAAAACAAAGAGAATGCCCAACACGGGGAAGGGATAAATAAATGCTGGTATATTACTATAATAAATATTATTTCTACTTAAGAAATAATGATAGGAGCGGTTTCAGAGACAAATGGGAAAACATAGGAACAGATACAGAGTTAAGTGAGCAAACTAGGAGAATAATTTCTACTATTAGTAACATGGTAAGTACAATTAATTTTGAAAAAAATTAGAAGTCCTAATCAATGAAGTAAGCATCCATAATTCCAGATGAATAGTGACAATGTATGTGATGTATATTTCAGCATATGATTAATGCACATTTTTAAAACTATGAACATTTGTTCAAAGGTTTTGTTTTTACTTTTGAATAGGAGAGGAAGGTGAGAGGGAATCATAATTCTTATTAACTGAAAAAAAACTGATTAAGATTAAGGTGATAACTAGCCATAACAAAAATTCTATAGAATATACACAGGCTTAGAGATATATATGATGGAAGAAGAGATGAAGGAAGGAAGGAAGGAAGGAAGGAAAGAAGGAAGGAAGGAAAGAAAGGAGGAAAGAAGGAAAGAAGGAAGGAAGGAAGGGAAAGAAGGAAGGAAAACAATGACCATCAAGGCTATTTGTAGAGCTTTATTGTTTTAGCAGACTACTGTCATTTCATGTAATTCTGCCTCTCATCTTGTCATAAATATAAATAACTCACATTTATATAGTAATTTAAAATTTATGAAATCCCTTCCTCATAATAACACTTTGAGTTGACTGATTCAAATATTATCTCAATTCTACAGATTAAGAAACAATCTCAGAAAAAATTAAAGGACAGAAAGTCATTTGGTTAAGGAATATGGCAGCAAGGATTAGATTTCAATGTTGAGGCTATAAAATGATTTCTCTTTCCAGTTTCATATGATGCCTCTCTCTAAAATGAGGTTCTCAACCAGAATAAGGACTACATAAATCCTGGCAGATTTATACTTTCCTACTTTCAATTAGATTTCAATTAGATTGTAGCATTTTCTTTTCTTTTTTTTTAAACCCTTACCTTCTGTCTTAAAATCAATTCTATGTATTGCTTCCAAGGCAGAAAAGTGGTAAGAGCTAGGTAACTGGGGTTAAGTGACTTGCCCAGGGCCACATAGCTAGGAAGTGTCTGAGGTCAGATTCAAAGATAGGACCTCCCATTTCTAGGCTGGCTCTCAATCCACTGAATCACCCAGCTGCCCACATAAATTTTAGCATATTCTTAAAAGAACTAGAACAATAAGTAATAGTTTTTATCCAAATCCAGTAGCAGAATAAATCTTCCAATGAAAAAATCAAGGACTTGGATTTAAATCCTAGTTCTTATAGGTCTGGGACTTAGGGTCTTTGGTATAAATTTTTAATATAACCAACTTTATAAAACATTGGTATAAAGTTTTCTCATCAATTAATTAAAGAAACTGGATTAATTGGTTTTTGATATTTCTTCTAGCTCTAGATATATGATAATATAATTATTATCTGAAATGGAGCCAAATATTGTTATACATTTGAATTATATAACAAAAACAATTTTTATTCATCTAAACTTTTCCTTTTCATATTAATCAAATAATTAATGGAATTTTATTCAAGTAATTTAATCAGGGGAAGAAAGATTGGGGGGGTGAAAACAAATTAATTCTTAGTTTAAAATTCATTTTAAAAAATAAAAGGCACCAAAAAGCCCATAGTTTTATAATTAGGGGTCATGTTATACAAGTTAACTTGGTACTTACATCCTGATTGGTCATTTCCCAGTATGGTCTCTCTCCATAGGAAACCACTTCCCACATCACAATTCCATAACTCCAGACATCACTGGCTGAGGTGAATTTGCGGAAAGCTATGGCTTCAGGGGCAGTCCATCTGATTGGGATTTTTCCTCCCTGAAAAAATTAATACTTATATAAATAAATAAAATAGCCCACATTTCTCAGAGGTATCTAGGGATACACTTTCCTTACCTGAAAGGTTTTGGAAAGAGATGTAGAATTGTAAAGTAAATCTGTTTGACAGTGCTCAATCTCTTTCAGAATATCTTAGCCCATGAGTACTTGTAGACTGACTACTAATTGCCTGTCCAAAAAGGATTGTAGTTTTAAATTCTGTTTGAATGCTAGAACGTATATAGGATCCACATCTTAATTATATTGCTTTGAAAAGTTGCCATGAATAAGAGAAGGTAAGCAATCTACCAGGCCAGTAAAGAATATTTCCATAACTTTCAGGTAAAAAATATAGAGAATACAAATATTTTATATTTCTTTCTCCTCCCTTCCTACACTCATTTCAAAAAGACTGAAAATAAAAATTCCATAGGCTTGAGTGTTTCCTCACATGTCTTAGAAGAATTTAAGTAGAGATAAAGATGTGCATGAAGGAGAAATAAATGAGAACCAATACATACATCACTGTTGGGGTGGTGGATGAGGATGGAGAGTTCATGAATATGTATTACACACTTGACTTATTTTGGTTTTATATTTCTGGAATTTTGGTGGGGCAGCATATTTAATATTAACAGGGAAAGGGAAATAAATGAAAATAAAAGCATGGGACAAATCTCACCAAATTATCAATATTTTTAGTAATATTAGCATGGGAATTTTAATTAATGACTTAAAAATTCCACCTTCATTTAGTAAATAATTTTCATAACCTTGTCTAGTTCAAAGTGAAAGCACTTTCTTAATTCCTAAAAATGGGAAAACTTAGAAAATCAAAAGCTGCCTCTTGCTTTTTAGAAATGTAATATTTTTCTCCTATCACATGTAAAAACAATTCTTTAACCTTCATTTTTTAAAAAAAATTTTGAATTTCAAATTCTCTCCCTCCTATTGATCTTTTCCTCCTCCCTCTCTTTTTTCTCTCCCCCTCCCTGAAATACTAAGCAATCTGATATAGATTCTATATGTGTAATCATGTAAAACGTTTTCCCATATTATTCCTTTTATGAAAGAGATTTTAAAAAAAGATGATGAAATAAAATGAAATATAGTATGTTTCAGTCTACATTCAGACTACATTAGTTCTTTCTCAGAGGACAGATGCCATCTTTCATAATAAATATGCAGGAGTCACATAATGAATATGCTGAGAATAACTAAGCCATTCACAGGTGGTTCAAGAAATACTTTTGTTGCTGTGTACAATGTTCATCTGGTTTTGTTCACTTTACTTTGCATCAGTTCATGTAAGTCTTTCCAGATTTTTCTGAGATCATCCTGCTCATCTTTCCTAATTGGACAATAGTATTCTCTAACTATCATGTGTCACAACTTGTATTCCCCAATTGATGGACAAATCTTCAATCTTCAAATCTTTGCTACCACTAAAAAGAGCTGCAACAAATGTTTTTATTAAAATAGAACTTCCCACCCCCTTTTTTTAATCTCTTTGTAATACAGAACTAGCAATGCCATTGAAGAAAGAAATAATGTATAAAACAATGTTCTAAGAAGTCTTTTGTAGACCAGAACTTTGGGACCTTTACCCCATAGGCAGAAAGTCTAAGTGGTTCAGTGGCTAGAGGACTAGACTTGGAGTCAGAAGGACTCAAAATCAAATCCAGCCTCAGGCAGTTACTAGCTGTGTGATGCTGGGCAAGTCATATCACTTTCTTGCTTCAGTTTTCTCACTTGTAAAATGAGGTAGAAAAGCAAGTGGTAAACTATTTCATTATCTTTGACAAGAAAAATGCATAACTGGATTAAACAACAACTTGAGCTGTAACATATACATTCCAATTGAATGGAATTCCAAATGGCTGCAGGTATACCAGAAACAGAGCCATTCATTCAGTCAAAGCAGTGTTTTGGTAAAGCCATGAAAGGCTGGTATTTTAAAAACTTCTCTATAGCTTTTCCTCCTCCTTAGCTAATGGTGACACCCTAAGACCCTATGTCCAAATAAACTGTTGCAAAGGATTATTTTTCCAAAACATAAAAAAGAATTATTTTATAATATAAAGACTAGTTTCTATATATTTCCAAAAGAAGATATTATTATGGCTACACATTAATAGTGACTTTTTCATGATAAAAAATGTTAAAAGACTATGCCTTAGCAACTAAGACTTACACACACACACACACACACACACACAGAGCCCAAAGGGTGTTGTGGATATGGGGCAAGAAGTGGATGGAATAGAAATTCCTTTTGTGAAAATTCTCCCTACCAGTGGAACTGGCAACTCATTTGCAATTTATATTCTTGAGGCATTGCCTGGGGCAATGAGAGAGCATATGGGACATGCTCATGATCACACAGCTATTATGTAGCAGTCTTCTAGATTCTATATCTTATATCTGCTTTACCACATTGCTGATCATTTATATGGTATTTGCATGTCATATGACCTATGTGATTATTTTCTAATGAGGGCAGAGATCTATCATATTTTAACTTTTTATTTCTGCCAGTGGCTAAAGCATAGGGCTCTGCAAAGTGGATCTTTAGTAAATATATATATTGAATCAAATTGAACTGATGTCAGAGAATTCTAAATAGCTAGAGTAAAATTTCCAGTGGCCATTTATTTAAATTAAAAATCTGAAATCATTTTAATAAAACATATTTATATAGTGTTTCTAGTTTTTTGAAATTATTTTATTTTTTTATTTCTTTCATTATTCTTTTTTTAAGCTCTTACCTTTTGTATCTCTATTTGCATTTTGTATGTATCTACATTGGATGATGCAGAAGAGATTCCCTTGAGGAAACAACTTGACCAGATCATACTAAAAGGAGACAACATTCCTCTACTGCAAAGTGTTTCTAACTAGGCGTATATGTTCACTGAAGTCAGAAGGCACTCAGAAGGTGAAACATTTTTCTTTCTTAATTACACTCGCTGCTCAAGAAAGAGTTCTGCACATTTTTCCATGTTATTTTGATCCTTTTTTATAGTATTCTAATAACAATAAATAGGATTCACTGGGGTTTGTTTCTATTTCAAAAATATATCTATTTATCAATCTGTAAAACTGATATCAGGTATCATTTCTAAGGCAGAAGAGTGGTAAGGGCTAGGCAATGGGTGTTAAATTACTTGCCCAGGGTCACACAGCTAGGAAATGTGGCCAAACTTGAACCAGGACCTCCTATCTCTAGGTCTGGTTATCTGTCCACTGAGACACCAGCTGCCTCACCAAAGTACTTTAAATGCATTATGTCTTTAAAGAATGAATAAAATCAGTTCAGAATTATGAAAAAAATCAAATTAATTTAATTGTTAATTGAAATGTTGGGCTAAACATTGAAGAGAGGGATTTTGCAAAACGATGCAAAGAAATGTGCAGGAACAGAGAAAGCAGGGAGAAGAGGATGGGATGTTGGTGGCAGAAGGGTTCTGAGGTCCAACAGTGCCTGTGAAGAAGGGACTGTTGGAACTTTCGGGGTTCCTCTTGAACTCTGTGAGGAGAGACAGCTCGGAGACCTTCTCCTGGACTGAAATCATCCAAATCCTGAGAAAATGTTTCCTCATTGAGATCTACTGTGGTCCTGCATCTGTTCCTGATCCCTGAAATCAATGCCTGTTTGGTCTCAATCTAACTAGCAGTTTACCTTGAGGGTTAGTCCTGAGGGTGACTGGATGGAGGCTTCAGTGTATTTCTCAACCAGATCAGCTAACAACCTAGAGACTTTGCTTCATTTACCTAGCCTAGAGTGAGCTGATATCAGGAGAACATCTAGACGGAGAGGATCTCCAAGCAGGCCTCAGCTGCTGCGGAGGGCAGAAAATCTTGTTGTTCATTTGGGGGTTAAGGATGCCTACTACCCTCTTTCCCGATCCAATTGAATCATCATTCCTTTTAAGAAACCATCATAAAAGAACAATAGCAGTCAGATTTGTGGGCTAAAGGAAGAAGATGTGTTCATTAGAGGCTAGCCTGGATCGAGATTGCTCCCTGACTGGGTAAAGCAAAATTCCCAGGCATCCGTTCTGATCTCTTTCCCAGGTTAGCTGTCTGTGGCAGAAGAGGGAACCCTGGGACAGCTAGGTTGAGCCAAGTCCTAGCCAAAAGTCTATTTCATCTCCTAAGGGGTTTCTCTGTATCTGTTGCAGATAGCTGTGGTTCTTTCCACCGATTTACACTGGCTAAAGACAGAGAAGCCTCCATCTTTGTTCTCTGTCTCCAAGGGAGATGTCATGTCAGATCGGGTTACGCTAAACCCTGGTCACCCATTACATTCATCATACAGGGTCTCCCATTTTCCTTTTAACAACATTCAGAAATCCATCCCGGATCTGCTAAGTTTTCTGTTTACAATGAAATGAGTACAGAATAATTTCTAAGAGGTCACAATCAAGTCACTAGTCACATTGGGTATGATTACACTAATAAATGGAAAATTTAGTGTTGGATTATTAATAAAAATAGTGCTTATTTGAACAAATACAGATCGATACCAAATCTATATTCAATGGGAAAATGAGAGGAGAACAATATAGGATGTGGTGTAAGAGAATGAAATACAAGATTACTATTTGGAAAACTTCCTTTGAGAAATCCTGTAATCTATACAATGCGCAATTGGTGACCTTAATTCAGAACATGAATACAATCATAGTCTTGGCTCAGATCTTACTCTGATAGTTTTGCTAAGAAAAATCCAACCTTGTTCCTTTCGTGGCTAAATACCCACATAAAGTAAAGAATTGAATCAAATTCCTAGAGAGTAGGGAAAAAAGATATCTTTACCTGAAGTATCCAGTAATTAAGACAAATGTGAAGGGTATAAAGTAATATGGAAAACTGCCTCAACCTTCAAACTTCGAAATTAGTATACATAATGCATATAATGGAAAAACCCATTGAAATGGGTGAAATGGTCTGTTTAAAACATTTAGAGGAAATTTAAAAATAAAGAGGCAACAAAAATGATAGTAGACAACCATAATTTCCTTTTCAGTGAAGAAGGATTGGCTTTAAATAGTCTTTAAATAGATTCTCTTCAAATATGTCTATCTACTCTGTCATGATTTGGCTTACATAGTTCATGTATTGAGATTTATGGATTTTTTAAAAAATGGACTTAGGAAATTTAATGCTAATACTGAAAGGTACTGTTAAAAGAACACTTAAGAATGAAATTTTAAATACACACATATTAAGTGGGAGAGACACATATAGGAAGGAAGTTTATGATCCATATCAAATTGGGCTAGGCAGATTCTTTTCTGGGAAAGTAATAGGGTATGATTCATGTTAAGTATGATATTGTGAGTGGATATTCATGTGTGGAGAATTTTTCAAACATAACTATGTAATATGTTTTTTTTCCCTGTGACATTAAATGTAGACTCATTATAAGTAGTATAGGACTTGCTTCCAAGTAATTCAGAACTGATATAGGTTCATTTTTTGCCATGGGGAAAAATCTAATCTAAAAGAAATCTAAAATTTTGGTTCAGGTATTTCTATGCTCATTTATCAATGAGGCAGGGTATTAATGTATAGACAATTTAATGACCTAGGTCCAAGACCTAGGTCCAAGTTTATGCTGGGGTTTTGAACTGCACGAGAGACTGTTTTTTATATCTTTTTTGCCATATTGTTGGTCATCATCTTGTTTTCTTTTTTAATTGAACAATTCAAATTTATGGAGACAATTTTTTTCATACCTGAAATTGTTTTTCAGTTAAAAAAATTAAATATGGATTTCTAGATGAAGATATCTATATAGATAGTGATATCTATTTGTCTATATTTATTTCATTCCCTTTCTCTTTCTCTTCCCTTGTTCTTTCCTTTTTTTCTTCTTCTCTCCCTTGTTCCCAAACTTTTTGTGACCATCCATACTATAGTTTAGTATGGTGCTTCTTTGAGCATATCCATAAAGTCCATTTAGGGCCTCAATTTAAAGTCTTTCTAGTTTGGAAGAACTTTCAAAGAGTTTGAGATCCCTTAGCATAATCTTGATAACACATGATTGTTTCCATTCATGGAAAAGGCATGATAGTGGGGTATATAAATATCTTTAAAACACAACTTGAATACTTTGAGATAATGGCCCTGAACTGATTTCTCATATTCTTGATGTTGTTAGAACTTACCCGTGTGGTATATGCTGCTTCAGGGTCATCTTCTAGTACTCTAGAAAGTCCAAAATCAGACACTTTGCATACCAGGTTACTATTGATTAAGATGTTTCTGGCTGCAAGATCCCTATGCACATAACCCATGTCAGAAAGGTACTTCATTCCAGAGGCAATGCCCCTCAGCATTCCTACTAGCTGAATGACAGTAAATTGTCCATCATTTTTCTGCAAAGATAAAGAAGCATTAGTCTTATGTGGAAATATAATTAGCAATTTATAAGTATTGGGGTAGCATTAGCTGTGATGAATAAAAATTATTACAAATCTTACCTTTAAAAATGTATCTAAAGAGCCATTCTCCATATATTCTGTCACTATCATTACAGGTTTACCTAAAAAGAAAAGAACATTACATAGTTTTAATTTCATAAAAATAAATCAATCATCCTTTTGAAGTTATATATGTATATATATACATATATACATACCCATATATACATATATACATATATATGGGAAAATATGCCTCTTTTCATTCTAACCTAGTTGTACTAAGGAGTGTTTTAAATCTATTTTAGAGGTATTAATTTATTTAATGCCTATAATCCTTCATTTTTTACTAAAGTTCAAATTTTAGTATATCATTCAATAAATAATAATTTATTACTAACATTATGTTAGGTGCTATGGAATTTGGGTGTATACGGAGGGATTGTGGTAGTAGAATAAAACCTTGAAAAATTATATTATCATTAGCAGAAAAATCAAAGTATGTAGCAGTCTTAAAACAATACAAAATCATACATGCTGTTATAGGACAGTTCAATAGTATTCATATTCATATTCATATTCATTTTTGCAATGAGTCAATACATTGTAACACTTCCAATCAAATGCACATATAACCGATCCATAACTCCCTTGATACATTTCTAGCTTCAACACTTTTTATAAGGAATAGCTAAAACTGAAGTTTTCATTTCCCTCTGTGCTTTCTACCTCCACGCAGTTATTTTTTAAACTTTAAATTTATTTGTTTGTTTTATTAAAATGCCCTATAATTCCCTTCCCTTTTCTGACCCCTCCCTGCACAAAGAAATATATATATATGCATATGCATATATATATATGTATGTGTGTATATTCAAAAGATATTTTGCATGTTTCTATTTATCAGTTCTTTTTCTGGATGGGACATAAACAAATCATTCTTTAAACAATATTACTCTTGCTATATATAAAATATTGGTTCTGCTCCTTTCACTCTTCATAATTTCATGTAGGTCTTTCCATTTTTTCCCTCAAAATTAACCTGGGCATCATTTCTTCCACAACAGTAATATTCCATCACAATTATGTCACAATCTAGTTAGCCACTCACTAACTTACAGGCATCCCTTCAATTTCCAGTTCTTTGCCCCCATGAGCTATAAATATTTTATAACATATATGTTCTTTTCTTTTTTCTTGATTACCTTAGGTAATAAACCTAGTAGTGGTATTATGGGTCAAAAGGTATACATAGTTGTATAACACTTTGAACATAATTCTAGGTTGCTCTCCAAAAGAGAGCAGTTTACAGTCACACCTATAGTGTATAAGTTTTCCCATTTTTCCACATCCTAACTAACATTGTCATTTTGCTCTTTTTTAAAAATTTTAGATAAATTGATAGGTGTGAAATATCTCAGAGTTCTTTTGATTTCAATTTCTCTAATGATATTCTCTGTACTTAATATGCTTACCTCATCTCCACCTACCAAAAATCTTAGTAATACCTGAAAATTTAATTCGAATTCTTCCTTTTTCACAAAGCATTCCCTTATCTTATCCAAAATAAATTTATGTCTTCCTTCCTTTAGTTCTTTTTTTAAAATATTAAATGTTTTCCTGAAAACACTATTCAAATTTATCTTAATAAAGTTCTTTCCCCCTTCCCCCCTTTTCCTCTTATAAAATTATGTATCATTCATATAACAATTAGAAAATATTGTTTATTGCGCTTACTCAAATACTTAAAATTATGCCACCTATTAGATTATCAAATCAAGAACAATCATAAACTTGTTTTATTTGTTTCTCTCCTCTGCAGCTGCTTATAGCATGCCCCAAAAGTTCTAAAGAAATGGATACAAAATGATTGACTAAATAACCACATTACCCAGAAAAACCCTATTCTGAAAAGGGCAGTTAGCCTTATCTCTTGATAGCAATAGTATAGTATTTTGAATTAAGCATTGTTCCTATCTCTAGGGCAAATTATTTATGTCCTATATATAACATGTTTGGATAACATATGTTAACTAAAGTATCTTGCTTTTTGAGAAAGACAGCAAATAAAAATACAAATGGGAATATGTGTATATTTACATACATGCTATATATGATATATATATACATATATATGTATATATATGTATATATATATATGAGAACAAAAAATACTGAGGTCATGCTGAGAAAGGAAAATAATTTGTCCCTGAACAATTAAGAAACTCAATAGTAAGCAGGAATTATATGATTTGTGCAAATATGCTTGTATCATCTTGACCTAATCACTAAGCTAATCACTAATGCTTTATATAGGGTACTTCCTGTTATTTACAGGAGAATCTAAATGTTTTCTTGAATACATTCAGACCAAAACCTGTTTATTTATGTGTGAGTATATATACACANCTCTCTCCCTCTCTCTCTCTCTCTCTCCCCCCCTACACACACACACACACACACACACACACACACACACACACACACACACACACACACACACATCCCTTCCTCATTTCTCCCTTCTAAATTCTGAGGTCCATAGAATATGCTTGTTATTTAGTTCTTAGGCTACAAAGGTTCTGGTAAGCCAATTTGTACCAGTATTCACAATCACATAATTCCAGAGATGCAAAAGACTTCAGTGACTTTTACTTCAACCCATACTAGCAGAATCTCTTCTATGAGGTGTTACTAGACACAAAGCCATCTTGTCTTTGGTTGAAGATCTACAATCCAGGACAAATTAGTGTCTCCAAAGCCAGTTCATTTTACTTCACTATACCTCTCATTAATAGGGAATTTCCATGATAAAATCTCCATTTATCTCACTACAAATTATCAATTCTAATTCTGCCTTTCTGGGGCATGCAGAAACATTTTCTATTTGGATGTTTTACAAAAACTTTCAGAAAGTTATTTCACACCTCTTTTCTGCAACAAGCATTCACTTTTATAAGCAAAATATTCATGATAGCTTCACTGATTCTTCCAATAGCATGAATATGGGGTCCTTCACTACTTTTGTGGCGATCATTTAGATACTCTTCAAGTTGTTTTAACATTCTTCTTAAAATATGTTCCCAGAACTAAATATGATAATGCTCATATGATATCATGAGGACAGAGCCCACAAGTCCTGGATGCTGTATCTCTTTTAATATGGCCTAATATCTCACTGTATTTCCTGTCTGATATATCATATTGTTTACTTTGATATTTTGGTCTGCTGAAAGTCCCCCCCCCCATCTTTTTTTTTAACTGTTGCATAAATATCTATGCCTGCCCCACATCAACTTTGAAGCTAATTTTCTACATGGAATTATAAGGCTTAACATTTAACCCTACTAAATTTCTGATTATTTGATTTAGCCTAATGTTCTAGATTGAAAATGTGTTTTTGAATTCTGATTGCCAACTGCAATGCTAGTTATTCTTTCTAGCATTTTATAATCTATGCATTTGAGTGATAAAGATTATTGAAAAAATAAATCTATAGGTACAAATATCACTCTTTGTGGCATTCCAATGGAGATTTCCTCCCCAAATGATATAAAACATTAGACTGTTGTTTCAAAGCCATTCTGCCAGTTTAAAATCTGCATAATTGTGTTATAATATAGCTCACATTTTCTCATATTTTTTTTTACCAAAAAGGTCAGCATTTAGCACATATTTCATTAGGTTAAATTTATTTATATGATTCCTCTTGTCCACTAGTTTAAAAAATGTGTCCAAAAATGAAGTAGCCTTTTCAACTCAGTCATGGGCTTTTCTTACTAACTATGTTTCTGGGTCAAGTACCTACCTAAAATTTCTCCTGGGAATAGGAGAGTTTGATTCTCTGAAACATTTCTAAAGAAAGTGTAATAGGATGTTTAATCTCATAGAAAGATATAAGGTAATAAAAGGCATCAGACATAGGACATATTGCAATTTAACACAAACAAAAACAAGTGCATGATCTCACAGTCAGGATGCCTCTACTTTCCTCTCCAGTGTGTCTCTGAATCTCAGGGACTTACACAGTTCTCTGGACTATTTCTCTAGCTAGAGTTGTCTGTATGGTAAAAGAACTTGAGGTTGAAAGAAAAACGAATGACCCAACCCTCAGGCAACCCCTCTGCTGAATGATGTATAATGTGTTCCAAGGGACATTTGAATTTTAAATGAAGAAAAGTTTAATTTAAAATAATGAATTTCTAATGGTTAAATTTCTAGCACCTGGATTATGTCTGTCTGAGGCAGGTGGGAAAGTTGGAGAAGGATGTCAATTTTTAAGTTGAAGGTTTTCCAAATAAAGTCCATAAATATAATAAATTATCTTTATACAACCTTATTAGTATCTACCATATGTCCTTCAAAATCTATTGCTTTTTAAATGTGATTAACGCATATTTCTATTCCCTGTTCATCCTTAATTTCATCTTTGTTTCCAAAATTTCTTTCCTTCCCTCATCTTCATTCATTTTCTATATTTTTAGAATTTTCTATCAATAGAATAAGTTGAATACAGGTGTTCCTTAGACTGATGAACTTCAACAAGAATGAGTTAAAATTCTATATGAAGTGTTCATTTCCTGGGTTAATGAACACCTTGGCCTTCAACTCAGATTTTTATGAGCTTGGAAGAAAGATATTATGCTGTAAACAGGATGCACCCATCAAAAATCTTATTAACATTAAATAATACCCACACAGAAAGAGGAAATAATTACTTTTAAGAAGTTGGACACCTGGAATGCATGCTGTGCAATTTTTCAGCCAGCATCATCTGCCTTTAAAAGACATATTAATTATGTATGACAGCAAAGGCTCTAACAACAAAAATTTTTAATGTTATTTGAGAAATGTTATGGGGATCTAAAGTACCTCTCATATTTGGTAAGATGGGAGGAGTGAGCAATCAAAATAAAAGTTTGCAAACAGGTATGATATCCTTTTGTTGACAAGAATAATAAGGCTCTTCAAATCCCATTTGATTAATTTTCATGCTTGAGTCATTTTAATGCTAATTATATATAGTTTGGCTCAGGTTTTATATCTCATTTCTCGCTAGCTTGCAAGGATGACATAGCAATAATTAATGTGGTTTCCTCTAGTCCTTGTAAATTCAATGAAATCCTCTAAGAACATGCAAATTATTTTTATTTAAATCAATTTCCATGAAGTGGAATGAAATATAGACAAGAACTGTCAATCATCTTAAAATTGCATGATAAATTCCTATGCAAAATGATCTGTTAAAGCTATGTCAGAATAGGATTACAATAAACTTAAAAATTAGTTCATATTAAAATATTTGTATATTTTAAGGGAAAATATTAAAATGTTTGGGCTTTTTTCATGCAAAGGAATTGGTGGTGATTAATTACAGAACTCTTTATAATTAAGGGACATGGATTCAAATTTTATTACTAACTAGTCACTTAATCTTCTTACACCTTGATTTCTCATTTGTCAAATGAGGCCAGGTGTCATAAATGACCTCTAAGGTCCCTTGCACCTTGAAATTTGTGATCATATAGCTCATGTAGTTATAAAATAAATTTGATGAATTCTAAACAAATCCTACATTTTTAAAACTAATCGGTCAGTTCAATAGCATTACTTAATCCTCATTCAACTTGAATTATTTTCATTTTTTAATACTCTTGTCCATGTCATGAATGCTATTTCCTCCATATTTCACTTATAAAAATTGATCTATTTACTTTTATCTTACCTGTTGGACATTTCATTTTCAGTATCTTTTGCTAGATTATAATCCTTTTCTTATTCAATAAGAGTGGGTATTTCCCAAAACTTCATGCTGCATCTACCACTCATTTTTTTCCATATTCTACCTCTCACTGGTTTTTTTTTCAATTCCAGTGAGCCCAATTATCAACTCAATATATAAAATTGCTAATATCTCTTACCTTTTGTTTTATCACACTCTTTGTTGGATATTTCCAACTGGATGCCTCATAGGCAATGTAAACTCAATGTGTCCAAAGCAGAACAGATTTTTCCATCTAAACATTTTTATTTCTTATTTAGGCAATAACTAACTTTAATATAACTAAGGTAAAGAATAATGGAGTCATTCTTGACTCCTTTTTCTTACTCCTATTATCAATTTATCACTAATCCTTGTCAATTCTATCTCTACGACATTCCCTAGCACCCTAATCACTTTTCACCAGGACTAATGATTGCCCTCAGCAAATCTCTAAATGCTCTCCCTAATTCCATTAAATTATCCTTTTTCAATACATCTTGCATTTGAGAGGCAGTGTATATCTGAATTATATCACTTTTAATTTAACACTAGGTCAGATTGCCCCTCAGGAAGATAAGGAAAATAAGGAAACCTCCTCATCATAATTGAAATATAAAATTTGTATAGTCTATGTATAAAAAAATGGTGCTATTCTCAATGATAACAAAAAAAAGTCTAAAAGAGAGTCAGCTTTTTTGGGGGAAAGCTGATGAATTCCATTTTTGGACATTTTGACTTTGAGAAGTCTATAGAATACCCAGTTTTAAATATTTATAGGCAGTTGGGGATATGAGATGAGAACTTGGGAGAAATTAGGACTGGATATATTGATCAGAGTTATTTGCACAGAAATTAGTCACTTATGTGAACTGATAAAATCACCAAATAAAGTGAGGGGAAAAGGAAGAGACTCCAAAGACAGACTCCTGGAGGACTCATAAGGAATCCCTTATGGTTACTGAGCATGACCAGGATGAATATCCAGTAAAGCATATTTCTCATTGTAGGTGTTAAGAAAACCTAGAAAAGAGAACATATCCAGAAAAAAAGGTTGATTGACAATTACAAAGGCGGCAGATAAATCAAGATAAGAATCCAGAAAAGGTCATTATGCTTGACAATTAAGAGATTATTTTTCACTTTGGTGAGAGTAATTTCAGCTGAATGATGACTTCAGATTTTATAGTGTAAATTGTTTAGATTGGTAGACTGAAAGGGAAGAGCAGAAGACATGTGTGTGCACACGTATAGACATATATGACAGTAAGCTTTTTTTTTTGGTTTTTGTTTTGTTTTTGCTTTTCCTTTCTTTTTTAAATGCCTGGGGAGATGCTGACATGTCACACAATAGGCAGTAGATAAGGTGAGATGAGATTGAAAACTGGAGAGCCTGGGGATGACCAAGGGAATAACGTACTGGAAGGTATGGATTAAAAGGTACATGTAGAAGGTTTTACCTTGGAAAAGAAAAGGTCACCTTTTAATGTGAGGAATGGGTCAAGAACAAGATAGTATAAGCCAGAATGATATTAGATGAATATGATAGAAGATGGAGCTCTTAAAGAATGGGCTCATTTTTTTAAAGCCTTACATCATGTCCTAAGGTAAGATCTTTGGCAGTGAGAGTGGGGTCTATGTTTTTTGAGTGTCAATCCTACCCTTTTTCGACTGAATAACATTTTTTTTTGTTTTCAAACATCCTTGAAAAATTCAACTACAGTTTCATTCATTGATAGTTACTAATAACTCTGTAATTTCTAAAATTTCTATAACTTTTGATCCTATAATCCTATGATCTACTCTGTTCAAGGCATTCTCTTCCTATGACATAATTTACATATAATAATCAATTTTCTTAAAAAAGATGTGGCTTATTTTCTTTAAATATTAAAAAGTATATTTTAATTAATTTTTCTTCAATAACATTGGCAGATATATACAATTAGCTTTTAAAAAAATTTTGGTATATCAATAAAAACAACATATTAAAATATGAAGTTAGCCATTAATCTATAAATCATAATTGGGTTTTTTTTAACAGTCTATTACACCTAAATATGCTATCCCTATGGGAATGGAAGGAGCCATTCTTCAATTATAGTGTAAATAGTATTTTCCTAAGTATTTCTAGTCTCCTATTCAGTTTAAATTTAGCACAGTTCCATGCTTGACCTAATTTTAGATCAGGTAAATGTGGCCTAAGGCTATTGCTTTCCTCTTTGGTCTTTGTTCTGATTATGAAAAAAAATGACATCATTTCAGGTTTTGAAAATGGAATTCAACATTTGGCAATTCTATGATTTACAAGTATTGGCTCTGAATTTATTAACACAAAAACATCTAAGAAGAACAGCCCCGTGGCTAATTTCCACAATAGGTACCACAAGGTAGAGCAGCTCTAAGAAACTCAGAAATGCAGTGATGTTATGATGGGAGAGAGGGCTGACTCACCTAATTTTTTTCTTTTTGCTATTTTTTGAATCTCATTGAATAGTAGATGTTAGAACTGTTGAGCATTTCATGAAAGTGTCTTGCATTGCAAATGAGTTATTTGAATCAGGTGCTATGGGTTTTTATGTCATCTGTCAGCAAACCTCTGTAGACAGTATCTCTTTTTAGGATGTGCCACATTTAGCAGATCACAAAAGGATTTTTTAGTTAGGTCCCTTGTTTCTAGCACTTAAATCAGTGATACAGAAAAGATGGAGCATCATTATGGCCCTATCTGTGGGAGTGCTAATCCAACCCCCCAACCCCAAACCTTGGCTTCAATCAGAGAAATCACAAGATTTAGTTGCACTTATGTCTCATTATCTGTGTGTTGCAGGTTGAGAATAATTGCTGAATAAATTAGCATCAGATCAGAGAGCATGAAATTAAGAACACAAATAAAGTGAGTTTCAACATGGTAAATTAAAAGCAAGTTGCAGACTTCCCAAGTTGAGTACTAATAGTTTACCTCTGTGTACAGAAAAATATGATTTCAATTCACACACAACAAGAAATATAGACAAAGATTCACCTTAAAGGCCATTGTTTCGGTTTTGCTACTAATATTGTCATTGGAGTGTCATCCTCAGAAAGAAGGTATTTTATTTGGAAAATTAGAAGTGTAAACATTTTACGGGTGATTCATTATTATTCATTACTACATTTCCATTTTATGCTTGGGATCGTTATTTATATATTTCAACCATGATTTCAATTATGGATATAGAGAATAGACACCATTTTGTTTCAGTTGAATTAATAAAAAAATTATTAAACACCTCCTTTTCGAAGTCCTGGGAAAGAAAAAAGCTTTAAATAAGATCTGGACTCTGACCCAATAGAGTCTATAATTTTTATGGGTTGTTGGGAGAGGGTGATATTTTACAAAAATATGTAATACAGTAATACAGAATTATAAATGATATCTGATATGTACAAAATAAAATGTTATAAAGGATATAAAACATCGAATTTTACTACCTGGGAATTCAGAGGAAGGTCTTGTGCAGGTCTGAGAATTTGAGCTGATTTTGATAGAATGGGTAAGAATTCTTTAGTAGAAGAGTGAATATTCTATGCACAGGGAACACTGATTATTCATTGAATTAAATATCTAATTGTTCATTGATTTTATATTACTTGAGTTACTAAGATATAATTTTTCTAATTTTCTTTCTTTTCCTTTATTTATTGATTTATTTAATTATTTTTGCATCTCCTGCATCTCTTATAAGTAGCTTCTCTTCTCAGAGGAACTAGTTTCCCCTTGAGAGATCTCAGAGTGTACTTGCCTTAGTAAGAGACTCCTATAGGCAATATTTTGGTTAAATGAGTCATAGGAGCCTTGAAAAAGGAAAAAAAAAAGGTATAATGGATAAAGAAAAACTGACTTTGAATCAAATACTGTTCTATTAATTGGTCTATCCCTACACTGTTTCTCTTCCCTAATTATTTTTTACAAAGAAATGGGGTATATCCTCTGTAGAAATTATATTATTATGATAGTGTTAGTCAACAATAATTATGTTGCTCTTTGGGAGCAGAGATTGAGTTACAGAGCCAGCACTAGTACAAATGTATTTTATGAATAACTTTCCATTGTAGTACATGGCATGGAGATAGCTATTCTCTCTCTCTCCCTTTTTAGCTTCTGTTACTAGCTAGATGTGTCCCTTGTAAAGAAATCTGAGGTAGTGTACAATTGAGCTAGTTAGTGGAATGAATAGATCCATGACATTGGAGTGAGAAAGATGTGTGTTCAAATTTGCCCTCGCATATTTAGCAGTATGACCCTGGGCAAGTGACTTGGCCTCTGTCAATCTGATTTTTGTCCATGGTAAAAGAAGGGAAAAAAAACAAAACCTCCCCAATGGCTCCACCGCTCACAACAGTACCCTTCTTTTTAACAAATAAACCAGTCAAATAAAATGAATCAATACCTCTAACATATTGGAAAATGTATGACAATTCCACAACTATAGTCTGTAACCTCTTTATGAGAAGGCAGAAGGCAGCTGAGTGAATCCTGGATATGCAGTTGAAAAAAACATATGGTACCTGCCGTCATGGAACTGACACTTTAGGGATGAGAGGAACACGAAAAAAAATTGGCCAACATGATGTGGGTACATTGATATATGTTTATATTACTATGCCTAATGTAAGAAATGGATAAAATATTCATTAAGCATTTACTTAATAAAAAATTATGTTATTAATCAAATGAGATCATGGTAAAATGCTTAGCACAGTACCTAGCACACAGTTGAAAGTGAATAAGTAAATACTTAATCTCCATATTCTTTTCTCTTTATCCCAGAATTGTCTGTGTGGAGGTGATGTGGTGCTGAGAGTGGGGGACGGGCAAGAGTCAGACTCTCAGTCTTGGCTTCATGAGTGTTATATCATAAGCACCTGAATTAATTTGTGTGTACCCAGTAGATGCTCCATAAATATTTGTTGAATTGAACTGAACAAGATTTACTGAGCATACACTGTGTGCAGAATCTTTTTTTTTTAGGTGAGCTGAGGAGAATCATAAAAGAAGTCTGTATTTTCATTTGACTAATAGGGATGCACAAATTTAAAGACGAGTTCTGTATTTCAAATTCTCTTATCAAATATGGTAAGTGTAGTAGGAGACTTAGGAAAAAGGAGACATCAAATCCCCGTTTCAAACCCTTCCATTGAATGTTGCTTTAGATGAGGAGTTCTTAATCTTATTTATGCCAAGGATCCCTTTGGCAGTCTGCTGAAGCCCTTTCTCATACTTTTTTAATATAAAAATAAGTATATATGTATATGTATTTATATAATTGTGTATATCTATACACACACACACATATATATATATATACAATTATATAGAATATAAATTATATGAAAAACAGAACCCATTTTAGCCCTTTCAAGTTCAAAGTCCCCCTTGAAATTTATTATTGAATCTTTTAGGAATTTGTGGTCACTCAGTTAACTTGAACTGATGGGCCCAGTGATGGCCCTCCAGAATACCTTATTTAGAGCACGAAGACATTTATTGGTGCAAATTATTCTTCTTAGAGATGAAAACACTGAGCCCCAAGAGGTTAAGTGACTTGCTCAAAGTAAGACAGATAGCAAAAAGTAGGGGGGCAGAAGTTGAACTCAAGAATGTAGTAACATTCCTTTATTTTTTTAAAATCCCTTACCTTCCATCTTAGAATCAATACTATTTATTGGTTCCAAGGCAGAAAAAAAGTGGTAAGAGCTAGGTAATGGTGGTTAAGTGACTTGTTCAGAGTCACACAGCTAGGAAGTGTCTGAGACCAGAGTTGAACCCAGGACTTCCCATCTCTAGGCCTGGCTCTCAATCCACTGAGCTACCCAGCTGCCCAATATAATAATGTTCTTAAGCAGCCTGTCTTATCTGTATAATCTTAGAAAAATCACTTTCTTGCTGCATATTTTTGATTACTATTTTATATAACGAAGGGCTTCAACCTGACAACTTCAAAGGTCTCTTCCATAACTGGATCTATGATCTTATCAGGTTAGGATATGGGAAAATCTAGAGCTCTCTAAAATTCTTGTCCAAGATAAAATATAATAATGTGTTGTTGTTGTTTTAGTTTTATTTGTGTCTGACTATTTATGACCACTTTGGGAGAGGGTTCTTAGAAAAGATAATGAAATGACTTGCTATTTCCTTCTCGAGTTCTTTTTTATAGATGAGGAAACTGAGATGACAAGGTGATGTGACTTGTCCAGTGTCACATAGCTAATAAATGTCTGAGGCTAGATTTGAATTCAAATTTTCCTGACTCCTGAGCTCTATCTATTGAGCTATCTATGCTAATGGGTTATCCTCCCTTATCTCTTCTGGGCTATGATTTTACACCATTGTTCAGTGACAATAATTGTATGCTAGGGAGAGATAGACTATTAGAAGAGAGAACTACTGCTGATCACAATTTTTTTCCCTCTTTCCCCCCAGGATTGAGGTGCATCTGATTAACTTAGTATAAAAGGTATTACGTTATGAAAAGAGAATCATGATTGGACCAATAGCAGTGAGAAATGATTTTTTCTTCTTCTCCTTCTTTTGCCTTTGGTAGACACTTTCTACAATTCTTATTTAGGATGGGGAAGCAGATGGAGATACTGCTGGCTTAGATTATTTTGTCTTGAAGTAGAAATTCTGATGGTTCATGATAGGACAGAGCCAAGAAAAGAATCTTGCTGTTCCTACTGCAGCAGGCTGCCCAAGAAACCATAGTAGGAAAATTGACCCAGAGCTAGGAATTGGACCCTGAATTAGAAAAGTTAATGTAAGGCTGCTGTATGTACTGACAAATTCAGGTGCAGAATAACAATAGCTGAGAAGGCAAAGGACCTATCCAACTTCATCAATCCTCTTTTCTGTTCCTCTTTACTTTATAATCAAAACCATAGGGGTCCTTGTGTCTCTATTCAATATTTTAATTTTTTCTATAACCTGCTAAGGGTAAGGGATGGATTGTGCCACTTTTCTCAGATAGGATAAGAAATCATGAAATGAAAAGAAGTCTTAGGAAAATGATTGCCATTTCCATAAGTGATATGCTGAATGTGTTGATTGCCTGATTGCCTAATAATAAAGTAATATGTTAATTACACTATAATTATGTATAATAATAATTTAATCAGGTCAAAATTAAGGCATAATGTAATTGATAATATAATATAATCATATATCATATGATAAATATGATATATAATATATTCTAATGTATACAAATATATTATATGTATATCAAGGTTAAAATGAGTGAAGCTATTTCCCAGATTTGTTGGGTGCTCTGGAGCTCAGCTTTTATATTTAAAATTTTTAAATTTTACATGAAAAATGAACATTTTGTATATACAGCAGAAAACAGAAGGATTTTATAAGTAATATCTATCTTTATTTCATACCAATTGATTTTTAAATGTATAAAATAAATTTTAGATATTATTTTCAAAAATGACCTATTTCACTCTGATTCCTTCTATTCTATGCATTTAAGGAACATGTTACAATAACCTTCTTTTGTTTGTATACTTCTAGGCAGCCACTCTTGTCTACTTCCCACCATTCAAAATCACGAGAAAGAAAGAAAATATTGGAACAAATAAACCCAGTCAAGCAAAACAAATACACATGATATTGCCTAAGCTTTTGGAAACCATATGACTTGGTGAAGTGGATGACCTGTGCTGACCTAGAATCTTTTGTGCTTGTAGTCTAGAGAAAAATTGATGGGACTGATGGTTATATATAATTCCTCTTGGTACAAAAATTACATATTATGATAATAACTTACATTTCTATAGTACTTTAATCACTTTGCGAATACTACTAAATTTGATTCTTACAACAGCCATTGGAGGTAATATTGTGACTATTTTACATATGAGTAAAACTGAGGAAGACAGTGTAGCTTATCCAAGATGATACAGCTAGTAAGTATACGAGGCAGAATTTGAACTCAGTTCTCCTTGTCTCTGGGCTCAGTGGTCTATCTACTGTGTCACGTAGTTTGCTTATTTCCTCTAGTTAATTAATATTAAATGTTCACCTTAGATTTCTATATATTGAAGCTACTGTGTGGACTGCTATGTCCCCTACTAAACACGTCATAAATTATGTCACCAAATAAGTAGATATACAGAATGTGCCAGGGCCTCAGAAGTTTCAAAATAGATGGGAAGCACTGGATAGAATAATTTTCATGTAGTTTCAAGACCCAAAAAGTCTGAGTCAAAATTGAAAAGGTTGCTACTGATTTAAGGCAAATAATGAAGCCTGAGGGACATTTGTCACTGGGACATTTTCAGTCTTTTGAGGCTATAGCTTTCCAGAGATCTATTAAAATACCTCAATGCAGAAGCTGAAAGAAAGAAATACTGCTGACTATAAAGGGCTGCTTAAAGGTAGTGTGACACCTGTGGATATGCCATTCATATTAGAACTCTGTCTCAAGCCTTTGAGGTTTGTGTTTCATTAGGATAAAGGGATGTGAGCCTAGGAAACAGATAATGTTAACTCCACTGCTGCTTCTTTTCATTAGTTGATTAATATTTTTTGAGGTTAGGTTATTATTGAATTTGTTAGTTCCTGCAATAGCCTTTAAATGTTCACCTTTACTTAAAAGCACAGCTTATGTGCAGATAAGCTCAAATTGCCCAAGAATATTTTTTTCCTTCTAAAGGGAACACATCATTTCAAAGTTACTTAACATCAGATCATATTAATGTCATCTGTACCTGTTTTTCTTCTGTACTAAAAGCCAGCAACCTATTGGATAACATGAAATAAAATTGGAGTTTAGTATTCAAAGAGCAAAACCACAAAGAAGTTGGTACATACTTTTTGTCACAACGCCTTCCAAATGAATGATATTAGGATGATCAAACTGCCCCATGATACTTGCTTCCCCAAGAAAATCTCTCCGTTGTTTCTCAGTATAACCCACTTTTAGGGTTTTGATGGCCACAGGGAATTCTCTTTTTCCTGGTAATTTTAGACGTCCACTGCAGACTTCACCAAATTCACCTGGTGGCAAAGATGAAGGGAAGGAGGAGAACCCATTTTAAGACAAGTGGCTCAGATTAGAGCTAGATGATCAACAGAATGCTAAAATATTGGATTTTAATTTTAGCTGTAAGCTTCAGAGAAGTCATCCTATTCTTGATCGATCAGAATATAATTCTATTTCATTCCTCCTCTAAAAGCTTATTCTGATACTTCATCATGACTTGAAACTTACGTAGGTCGTTTTTTCCTTTTCTTAAATCCATCCAGTGAAGCTGAAACTCATATATACCTGAATGCTTTTCAAATCCTGGACTAGTAAATGGACCCAGTTTCAACTTTGCTTGAATAAAATGGAATAGTCACCCTACCAGCAGTGTAGCAATCCAGTTTATAGATGTTTTAAAAATATACTTAAGCAATAATCTGTGACAAGAAATGTCTGATATCCATAAAATAGCATATTTTAATATACTGTAATATTCATGTATACTCATACTATGCTATATCTCACTGCATGTAGTTTTTAATTGTTGAGGCCAAAGAAAATTATGTATGCTCAAAGGGAGAAAAATATGCAGATGAGGAAAAAGAAGAAATAATGAAGTGTAAAATCTATGATTTTCTTTTATCTTTAAACCCAGTTAACTTGGTTCAAAGTTAATAACAGAAAACAATTTTGAACAAGTATGTTTCCCTTTATGTGCCTCTTCTTCCTCTATACCTAGAGATAATAATAATAATTAGTGAAATGATTCCAAACCTCTAAAATGAAGAATGACAAAAATGAACAATAACAGCAACAACAAAAGTTGTTGACCAACTAAATAATCACAAGTTGGTATTATGTGTCTCAGATGCAATTTCATGTAATGGCACAAGCTGAGTTTTATTAGATGTCTGTTAATTGTTTGACCCAAGAAATTGATAGATATTCATTTAAATGAGTTATATAATAAGGAGATGGAAAAGAAGTAGTTTTGAAAATCCAGACTATTAATTTACATTTGAGACAAATAAATTTTCGCATTTTAAAAAGCCATTTCTATGTTCTAATACACTAATGGATGTAACATTTATGCATTAATTTATATTAGAATACAGGTCAAAATGTTATATTAACCTCTGTCATACCTGCTCCAATAACTCTTTCAATGGTAATACATGAAGCTTCTATCTCCTTGGCAAATTCATGGACAGCTTGATTAGGGTCCTCATAGGTATGTGGATCTATATAAGTTCTTACTCCTGGTAGTTTAACTGCAAAAACAAATTTAACATTAAAATAGAAATGATAGTTATGAATAAAAGGAATTGCAAATTTAATTAATATATTACTATTGCTAAGCTCCAAGCAGCTAAGAACTAGAATTTTAAGTTATTTTAAAAATAGTGTTGATACTGTACAACTTTTATTTTTAGGATTACATAATTAAGAATAGGTTATTAGATTATATGTATATAGATTTACATATATAAACATATGTATATATGTATTTCTCCTCTTCCCCATTTTAAGACAAGTGGCTCAAATTAGAGCCAGATAATCAACAGAATGCTAAAATATTAGATTTTAATTTTATCTACATTGAATTTAATCACAATTATAACATGGTACCACTCAGTGATAGGTAGGTAGGTAGGTAGGTAGGTAGATAGATAGATAGATAGATAGATAGATAGATAGATAGATAGATAGATAGATAGATAGATAGATAATATGTTCTTTTTAAAGCATAGGGTTGGGAAAGGTAATCTTATCCAGGAGTTTGACAACAAAAGAGAAGTGAAATTTTAGTATTTTGTTCATAAAAATGGTCAAATATTGCCAAATTTGGACATATAGAATAAGTATTGAAAGTTAATCTTCATTGGAGCTTGTGGAAGAGGACATTTACAAGAATCAGAGGCACTGTATCTTGTTCCTGACAATCACTTTTCATGGAATGATAACTCAGACCATTTTGAAAATTCCAAGACACATCATACTTTATGAAGAAACTCTGATATATTTTAATGAACCAGAAAATATACCTCCATTTTAACTTTTTTATTATATCATAATGCTTTAATTTCTACATTTTTTTTAAATCTTCTGTTCATTTGGGACTAAGTTGTCTGTATCACCTATCCCAGAAAACTCTTACCTACTACAAGAGAACAATGAAAGGATATTAGGAGGGGTAAAGACCTTAATGAGGGAATATTGAAAGTTTAAAAATATCATTTACATTCAATTTCCATAATGTGATAGATTTCTTCTCCACTGAGTTTTATATTTAGAATTTACTTAGAAACTTAGCTTGAATTAAGAAATATTTCATATTATATAAAATTTTATGGAAATTTCTGCAGTGGGAAACAAGTTGTAGCAAAGAAATGCTCAAATTCTACCAAATGCTTTCCAATTCCAAATACCATGTACAAATTCTCTGCTCTGCATAGAAGATCTGATTTTAAAAAAGCAGCACACCTATTCTTTGATTAGTTATGTTACTACACCAACCTAGAAATGTAAAATTAAATCAAGTGAACTCTTGGGAAATTGGTACAATATGCTTACTGTGCCCATTGTGAAAATGCATTTTTTCCTCTTCTGGGTCTTGTTTAGCTTTGCTGTAGCCACACCTCCTGGAATAGAGTAAGTATCAATAAGACACATTTCAATCTATTGAAGCAATTCATTTAGATTAAGTACATGAAACAGAAAGAGAACTTAAATTGTTGCTTTTTAGAAAATTTCTCAAACCTTACATTTATAGCCTAACAAAGGAGGAGCTTCATCACTGATTTAATATCACTCATACCTACCTCCCACACTCAGCCCATAACTTCTTTAAACTCATTAATGAAATAATTAATCAAAGTCAACTGATTTGTGTCCCTTTATCCTCTTACTTTCAAGATATCTTCAGTTATCTTCTTATGCTTTTCTACTTTTTCAAAGAAAGAGGTAACTCTTCTTTTACACTCTAATCCCTTCACTTATCTTCCATATTCTATGCTTCTTAGACAATGATAAATTAATTCATTCTTCCATCTTAAGTCTCTAATCATTCTTTCTGTACTGATTCCTTCATTTTTTTCCATATTGTGAGGGGTAAAAACATTCTCAATCTTACTATCTGCTTGAGCTCCCATTCTATCTTCTATAACTTTCATACTGGAAACCTGTACCACAAAGATAAAAAGTACCTTAGAGAACACATAGCTCAACAAACTCTCATCCTACCCCATTCAGATATGCAATCAAAGCCTACTATTTAAAGTGACTGACCAGATACACTGAAGAATGTTTATGATACATACTGGAAAAGAATCCCATTCTAAATTATTTAATTACAATAGTTTGACCTGTCTTTCATAATTAAAATTCATAATGGTAAGTATATATTCTCAGTCCCTTCTTCCTTATCACTCCTTTCTTTACGTTCTTATAAACTGATTTTTGCTCCTATTATTTTACTTTGATTTCTCTAGAAAGCCACTGATAAGTATTTTTTTTTCATTTCATGCTCCATCTCAAACTCTTCAGCATTTTTTCATGTTGGTCCTCTCCCAAGGGTGTGCTGGCTTAAGATCCATTTTTAATTTTTTGCCTGTGCGTATTTACATCTAAGAAATTGGTTTTTAAACATTTAAAGAAGACCTTGTCCTCACTCTCACTTTTTTTCTGATCGACAATGTTCTCCTTTTGGTTCCAAAACAAATCATTCTCTGGTTCCTTACCTTCTTATCTGAAGTTTTCCCCCCAACCCCCTGCCCAAATTCTTTATTTTGTCTCTATTTTACCAACCACTAAATGGAAGTTTATACTCCCCAAAGTTTTGTCCTCAGGCCAGATATCCTATATTTAGATTCTTATTCTCTTTTTTCCTCTCCTCCCTCACTTTATTGCTATGGTGCTCACTGCTCTTAACCTTTATAAAAAAGCGTCAATCACATTAGGCCCCTTATCAAAAAATTTCCTGCCAACCAAATGTCTATTTAAATAGACTCCTTTGCCCAACACCTCAAGATCTAATTTATTTTGGTTCCAAACTGCCTCCACAGCCTCATTTCTCTCTATCATTTTTCCAGATTTTTAAGATTCTTCTCATACTGAAACACTGTTTGACCCACAGGTACATCCCACATTGTTCTACTTCTCTGCTGTTTCCAAAATGGCTCTGTTATAATCTCCCCTACCCATGCATGACATGTTAAAATTCTACTCATTCAAAAATATACTACCAAATCCTTTAGAATGTATGCAGTTTTCCTCTATGCTGTGGCTCCCATGACAATTTGTGACTTCCTTGTGACAATTATAACGTTCTACCTATTTTTGAGTTCTTTGTTTATGTCTCATTTCCCCCAGTAGACCTTGAGCAGAAACAAAGTCTCATTTGTCTCTACAGCCACTTTACCAATGCCTTGTGAAGGAAGTGCTAAATAATGTTTTCCAAATGAAAGCATGAATGGGTGATGTTTTTGGATGTGTCATTAAAATGATGAAAAATTTTTGGGAAAAGAAAGAGCACAATCACAGAAAGGAGAGAGTAGCAATACCCAAGAACCATACCAACATGACATTCAAACCACTGTTTGGAAAACAAAAAAGGCCATTTCATTTTCTCTTTATTGTAATGAGAAAAAAATAATGATTTTCACCAAATATATTTTCTGTCATAATTACATATTTTGTTATTGAAAATAGTTGTTAATAGGCGATCAAGAAACTGTTTCATCCTAATATTAATTCAAAGTTAGAATATACATCACAGAAATTGATATAAAGAATGTTTTTCTTAGTTTCATATTTTGTTTTATAAAATAATTTTTCATTCTGACAATTAAGGGGACAATTATTTGAAAGCCTGTTGTGCTATTACTTTTAATATTTAAGGGACATTACTGGAGTAAATACAGCTTAATTTTTCTTATTAAAGTCCTAATTTTTTATTATATAATTATATTTTTAATGAGAGAGCCAAGATAAGACAATGAAAATCATGATCAGATATTCAAGCTGTACTATGTTAACTGATTAATTTTACTTTATTAAGTAGTAATTAAACTGAATAAATTTCTACCTATGAGTAAATTATGAGATTGGTTTAATTAATTCATTTTCTGCTCCTTGGTGAGATTATACACTAAATCAGATCACAGATTTAGAGCTGGAAAGGACATAGATAGGACTCTGGTGTCCTATAAGAGCTCATTGACATCCCACTGATACTGTAAGTTAGCAAAGATTTAGATAAATATGGAAAACAAATATACCTTTTAGACTGAAATCATGGTGTTGCTTATTAAAGTTGAGAATCAATTTATTTTAATAAACTTACTCAATCTTACACCCATTTTCTTGTTTTTATTTGTCACTTTGGGC
The DNA here is from genome assembly GCF_016433145.1 of Gracilinanus agilis. NCBI lineage: Eukaryota > Metazoa > Chordata > Mammalia > Didelphimorphia > Didelphidae > Gracilinanus > Gracilinanus agilis. The sequence continues at coordinate 151,455,541 of NC_058135.1, read as the reverse complement.
TTCAATTAATTTATTTGTCTTTAGGTATATTGTGAAATCAAAGATTTAGAGTTGAAAGATTTTGGAGGTCATTTACTCTAAAATATATTTTTGATGAATTCATAAGGAAACTCATGTCCATAGAACACCAAGTTTATAAAGTCAGTCAGTAAAAGATGCCAAGTTTGAACTCAGGTCCTCTCTAACTCAACACCAAACATTTTTAAAATGGTTATCCTGACCATTAAAATTTAAATCTATCTTTGTCTCTGTGTGTGTGTCTCTCTGCCTGTCTCTCTGTCTCTCTGTCTTTGTCTTTCTCCACATTCCAAATTTTCTCCATATTTCAAATACTTCTATTTCCATGTAAAAGTATACATGCTTTTTGTAAAGCAGGTTTTATTTAAAAAGCACAAATCTAAAATGAAACATTCTTTAACAAAATATATAAATTTACACTGATAAACACGCTTGTGCATACATACAAACACATGTAAATAAACATGGGTCTTATAAATTTACCCTTGAAAACAAATATCCCTTTCCCCAAGAAACAGAAATTTAAGCTTTCAAAACTATCCTGAAATTACCCTTATCATCAAATGAGTCTACTGAAAATTTAAATTATATGCAAATTCCTCATATGAAAGTAGAAATAAAACTTTAAATCTCTTATAAAAATGATTTGGGAATACCTTTGTGCAGAGTGGTTAACATTTTATTACCTAGGGTGAGATTCAGAAGGGCAATAGAATCAAGTTATTTTTGACTATGGGCATCTCTGGAGCTCAATAACATATACGGCAGCATGTCACATTAACATATAAAATTAAGTTCTGAAATCCCCCAAAGCACCATTAAAACGAGCCTCAACAAGATACACCAAGTAAAACTGCAGCTGGCATGGACTCGCACTCAAATAGTAGTTCAGCTTCACTAACAAAGCATTGCAGAAAACCTGTTCATTCAGTATTAACTTCTGTAACTGCTCCAGATGCATCATCTTAACCAATCAAATAGACAATAAATATGCCACTCAGCATAAATTATGTCCTCTGCCTTCTGGAATATTTTTTTTCTGAATGGAAAAGCCATATTTTGTACAGTTACTTCATATTACATTTTTAATGATCTTTGAAATATTATGCTAAAAACAACTACTTCATTTGAAGTTTTGGACTAATCATAGAACATGGCTTTTCCATTGATTTTCTCATCAGAAAAAAATACTCTCATTTTGGAAATATACTTCAAAAAAGATAAATTGCGTTTCAACCCATCTTTAATGTGTTTATTATAATTTTAAAGATCTAGGTCTATGGCATCTTGTATTACTGTAAAATACTTATGAAAAATTTAGAAATTGTTCAAATTTTTCCCTACTCTTGGAAAACTGTTGTCACACAATCATCTGATGATATCTGGTCATCCTCAAGACCTTTTCCATGGACTCAAAACTTTTACTATAATATTTGTATTTTAATATTAATACATATACAACATTTTAATTTCTAATATGATAAAAATCAATAGATAGAAACCCTACAAATAAAAATAATTTGGAGAGGATACTTACAAATTTAAAGAGCCTTAGGAGGTCATGAGATCAAAAATGTTTGAGAACCACCAGTCCAGAATTTGAAAAATTAAGAATCTATCACTGCATAATTAAGAAGATAGGTATATTTAAATAGCTAGTCAGGGTGTATGTATGTGTATATGTGTATCTGTAAAGAGATGGGAAGGGAGACAGAGAGACAGAGAAAGAAAACTTGGGAATAAGTAATTTTCCATCATATATGAACTAGGAAAAAATAAAAGAACAATGCCATGATATGGTACAAATCAAAATAATCTATAAAAAGTGCCTTGTTCATTACTGGATTTAAATTTGAAATTCTGGGATAATACTGATATCATTATATTCATTGGATTCACAAAATGATACACAGAGAGAATGAATTTAAAGGTGACTTATTCTCTGAAGAATTTACAAAATACGTTAAGAGATTAGAAGCAAAATTGTGCTTCTTTTTCACATTATCTGACAAAATAAGCCTATGCTTTTTGGGGGGAGGTACTTATTTTTAATTCTTTGAAAAATTAGAAAAATACATTGCTTGACATAGCAATGAGTTCCTCTGGTTTAGATCTCTCTTTTATTGCTTTGCTACAGAATATCCATTACATTGTTTTACTTAAATGAGAAAACATTGTAAAGGAAACAAATTGTTGGAAAATGGTGAGGCTTATATATTTCTCTTCTGGCAAAATGAGAACTCCAGACAATTTAGACTTTGGTAAAACTACATTAATAGGAAAACATGTACTCATGTTTTGACAGAATAATGGCTCCAGTCATTGCATAAAAGTATGTTTAAATACTTTTTTTTTTGCTGAAATCCTGAAAACGGATCAGTTATAGCTTTCTTAGAAATGGATTGGCTCTTCAAATTTAAGGATTTAAATCCCTGAATTTATATCACTGAATAAATTAGATTTTGATACAGATGTTGGCAGTCTTGAGGACAAGAAATGAAATGGCAAAAAATTGATTAGGGGTATATATCAGGAGCATTAGAAGATATCACCTTATACACACATATAACATACAGAAAACATGGAACTGATTTTTGTATTAAAATCACTTCCTTTAACAAGCTGGTTCACACAGTGTACAGGGATGGCTGGCTATCTTCAAAATAAATGTTGAGGCTATGGGTCACATTATTTTTATTTGTAAATGAAGATGCTGATATTTCTCCAAATTTCAAAGGTATCCTCAGTGATAGGGTAAGACCAATACAAAGTATAATGACTATATGATAACTTTCGTATAGGCTAAAAGGAAATTGAATATTTTCAAATTGGAAAGGCCGCTCTATTTGAATCAGTGAATAGTTCTAGGAATTAGGCAATCAAGTACTTATTGCAAACTTCTGAATTTAAATAAGCATAAGTACTCATCAAATAAAAATATTTATCACCCTCAGGGAAAAGTACAAAGAGACAAGCTATATGATTTCATGTTAAAGAGGCTGCATATTATTTTCTCATTTTCACTTCCCAAGTGTCCTTTCAAATAAAATGACTTTTTAAAATGTAAAATAATATCAAAAAGAAGAGATGATGAATTTGTCCTCAACAAATAAAGAATTTACTTTAAGAAAAAAATAGATGAGGTTTTGAAAAAAATTGAACAATATTTTATAATTAGTTCATATAATTTCTAAACAATTCATATTTTATGAGAAAAGTGAGAAAATCTATCTCTAAAAATATTTGTCAGTGTAGTAGCAAATTTCATAATTATCTTTAAACATTTAACAGAATCTACCATTTATTTTATCACCTCAATATTATTTAATATGTAATATAGTTTGTGCCTCATTCCATAGGAATTAAAAAAGTGGTTTCAAAACAGTGAATAGATACATTTTACAAAGTATTTCTTCATTTAGTATTTAATATTCAATTCCAACATCTAACAATTCTTCACATCTGCCTTCCATAAAACACTTTAAATGAGAATCTAATATTATTACAAAGAGATGGCTTTAGTCTTAGTGCCTCTCTGGTTTCCCAGTCTATAAAGGGGGGCTCAATATTCCCACCCATGTATCTGGCAGACTTCTTGTCAGGATTAATAAGATAATGTCTGAAAAACATTGACTGAAAGAAAGATGCAGCAGTCAAAACTGCTTACATCAAAATTTAGGAAATCTAGGCATAATTCAAAAAGGGGAAAGAGATTATTGATAATAATCTAACAGTTTCCTTGTTTCGAAGTGCTTGATAATTCCTTTTTATAGTTTTTATTTTTGTTTAGTTAGCAATAACAGCACTATAAGAGAGACTGGAATCATTATTCCTCTTAATAATGGAAAGACTGAATTCCTGAAAAAAAATTATTTGACTTTTAAGGTCATGGAGTAAGTGACTGATCAGCCTCATTTGAAAACTAAATTCTCTGAATTTCCAGGCTGATGTTCAAGCACACTGAACTCCATTTCCCTTACCACTTGAGCTCTCTAAGGAAGCAGGAAAAGGCATGAAAACACAGAAACTAATGAGTCAAGGTAATAGGTCGACATATGCTCAAATTCAATGTAAGCATATTTAAAGTATGCCAAAAAAGGTAATTTGGGGAATATGGGATTTTCAAAAGGCTTTTTCTAAGTGCTCCAGCTATACATTTGCAGACTTAATATAAACAGGTATTACTGAGTATAAATATTATTATCTTTTTTTGGAAAATTGGTTTCAATTTGAATTTAGGAAAGTCTATTGTGGAAAAAATGCTCATTATATTAAAAACAACATCTGAAATGCAGTGTTTAAAAGCTTTGATTTAGGAATTGAACTAACAAGCTAGAATTTCTCAATCGAATGAAGAGAAGAAAACAAAATGTATTACTAAAATGCATATTCCAGTTTCAGAGTGTAAATTTGCCAAATTTGAGGTATTTCTCATGTTTAAATTCTTCATTGCTATGGTTACATAAATTTAAAAAATTATATCATTATATCAAAAGCAAATATATATTTCACACAAAAATTATATTACTAAAAACAAAACAAATAGATACCAAAAGGGCAAATTTCTCCTCTTCTTAAAAAAGAAAAAAAATACATATATACATATATACACACACATTCAGTGGCATCATGAGGACAATACATGCAATATTCAAGCATTATGAATATTTTCACATGTAGTAGGCCCATTTCTTGGACTGAGGAATTCCTCAAACAGAGGAATATGAAATATTTTAGAATATAATTCCTGACATCAAAAGTGAAGTAGTAGTGAGGTAAAAGTGGGAGATTCAAGCAGACTGATTAAATTCATAATGCTAATATTTTTTTTTAAATTTGTATGTGGTTGTGCCTAGAGGAGATCTGAGATAATAAAGTTCAAGGACAATCCATCATTCATCAGTTTGCTGATAATCAGCAACAAAAATGCTAGACACAAAGTACATTTTTTTAAAAAAGTGTATTTTTGAAATGATAGTCTGAAAAATCTAATATTATTCAGCTAAAATCCTGATATGTATATGTGTAGTGACTTCATTGTCTTAAAACAAACAATACAGAGCAAATGCTACAGAAGTGTTTTATATTCTTGAAAATCTATGGGGTTAAATATTTACCATAAAAATATTGCTTTCTTCTTGAAAGGCTGTTGAAAGTACAAAGAGAGCCAAAGAAGTTAACTATGGAGTGTAGGAGAAAAATGTTCCTAGATGATTATAATAAGTTCATAGGACGAGAACTAAAAGGACCATTGAGGTCATAAAGTCCATTTTACATGTGAAGAAATGGAGGTTAAAATGTTAAGTGACTTGCACAGGGTCACTTAGGAATTGTAAAAATCAGAATTTGACTTTAGGCCTAACCTTTCTTGAAGTGTTCATTTCATGCTATTCATTTCATAATTTATGAAGCTTTCCTAGCAAGTAGTTAAGATGTATATACATTTGTTTATGTGTGCATATGTGTATATATATGTATATATATATATATCTTTTGGTGAAGGGGAGACATGGGATTTCTCAGCACCAAAAAATAAAAAATGTATAATTCATATCTGAAATCAAGATCATGAAATTAATATCCCAAATCATATAACTTCATCATTACTCTCCACATCAGTCTTTGAGTGTGCTTCTAGTTGCATTCCCAGCAGAGTGAAATAAAGACATATGAAAGTCTCTCTTAAATGAACTATATGACATTTATAATGGTTCAAAACAATGCCTAAAACAGTAATTTCATTATTTTCATTATTACATGTCAGAATTTTTTTTTACCATCAATAGCAGGTATTAGTTGCAAAGCACAAGTGTGGTAAAGACTAGGCAATTGAGGTTAAGTGACTTGCCCAAAGCCATACACATAGAAAGTATCTGAGGCCAAATTTAGAACCAGGAACTCCCAACTTCATGCCTGGCTCTCTATTCACTGAGCCATCCAGCTGCCCCAATGTCAGTATTTAAAAGAATAGCTTTCAATATTAACGCTGTCCTCAAAACACAGACAGAAGGGCTTTGCTGACAAAGCCAGCAGAATGCCAGAAAGGCATGCTCAATATTTTGGTGGGAAATAAATAAAAATCCTGGGTCAAGAATTCATATTCATTGTAACCATTTCCCTTTAGCTAAACACAGATTGAATCTGAAAGAAAGTTTGGAGATAATTTAGCTCAATCTTGTTATTTTGCAAATAAGAATAAGAATAACAACAGTAGCAGCAATACCAGAGAGATGAGAGGACTTCCTTTTCATGGTTACATTAAACAAGTGGCAAAACTTATCCTATGAGGTAAATCTGATTTTCCAACCCAAAAGAGGCTCAATTCCAACAAATTGCTAGGCTTTTCTCCTTCTCTGACTTAATCTGCTCACCTTGTCTGGGGCTAGAGTTTGATTGATCTGTGAGTAACTACAAACTAGACAAAACTTCAAAACCAACCATCTCAGATATATTTTGGAACACATCTACCCAACTGCCCTATCCATACAACTGTGTGTGTGTGTGTGTGTGTGTTTTGCTTTTTTCTCTGGTAATAGTAGTCAAATAGATACTAGCATTACTTTTAGAAAAAGGCATGTCAAAGGTTCTCCCGTGGCTCTAAAATTAATCTCTGTTTTTAACCTGAATTATGAAAACTTGAATAATAGGGAAAGGTATATGGCTTTATTCACCAAAACAACCAAAAATAATCTTCCTTTTAAATTCTTAAAGTAGCATTTTATAAAAAGTTTATTAAAAAAAAACTTTCAAAAGGCTTAATGAAACATTAATGACAAAAGCCCCTCACCCCCATTAGAATACATATTCCTGGAAGGAAAGGAATGGGTCACATGCTCTTTTATTTATAAGAATAATAGAGTGCCTGGCTTATATAGTAATTGTTTAATAATTGTATTTCATTCATTCATCTATCACAATTCTAGGTGTTTTTTCTCATATTTATTACAAACTAGTCCTTGCTAAGGACTGTGGACATGAACCAAAATGGGTTCCTGCATCAATTAATTTAGTTTATAGAACTATTTCTGTACAAGGACCTAAGTCTAAATGGTCTGGTGTGATGTTTTCTGGTTACTCAACTGTAAAGGCATTCTTCTAAGAGTGTCCTGGCAACTGCAGTACCATTAGCAGTTTCTTCTTTAAGACCATCTTGAATATTTTCCCCCCAATTATACCTCCCACAGATACACCAGAACCATAAAGGAAAGGATGAAATCACTTTCTCTTATCACTGAAATTTTTAGTGATCTAGTATTTCTATACCTACTATTATAACCCAGAATCCACCTTAAAAACACTTTCTAAGTAGTCACAAGATTATATTAACTAAGAAAGATAAGGTTTTGTCTATCCTGGTAAGCACTGTGATAAAACTTTATTATTTATATAGTTTCAATACCTTTTTTTTCCAATTAGGCATTTTTGTTTCTATAGTTGTATTTCAAAATTGTAGGGCAGGGCTCTGCCCACAAAATTTGGTAACAATAAAGTACGGTTTCAAGAAGGTCGGTTCATCTCTTGCCTCTTACTGATATTGAATCAAGTGACACTAAGAAAATGGATTAGTTGGAATTGTAATCCTCTGTAAAAAAAACAATCAATAAATCTGAGTAAAAGATAAAGAGTATCTTGTTCCTGGAAACCTTTCAAAATAGCCCTGGGTTCTGCAGAGCTTCATGGTTGCTTTGAAATAACTAGCTTCTAAGAAGGACCTAGATCAATGAGTTTCAAATAATGTTCTATAATACCTCATGGTACAATAACACATTTTAGGATTATTGTGAATAAAGAACTTTGTTGGTCATTTAATTACAGTCAGATATTTCTGTTTATTTCATTTTTTCAGGTCCCAGAAAAGCCACAAATATTCAGGGAGCAAATAATGGAGTAACTTTTAAGAAATTCCAGATATGTTGTAATCAAAAAATATTTTAAAACAATTTCTACAATTGAGAATATGGCTTCATTCACCAAACCAAACAAAACCATATATCTTAGTTATTTAATTAGGTTTTTATAAAATATATTATTTTCAAAATGTTCAAATAAGCTAACATTTAAAAACATATTTCAAAGTATTAGTTGCCTACTTTTGTTTTTAAATTATAACATTCTTACATCCTTACAGAGCCATTACCATTGCATTCCATTTTGGGGGGAGCAGAGAGTCCTATTTTTCTGGTTTTCCCTGTATTTACTCTATATTATATCCTGCTTGTCAACTCAGGATTTGGAAATTGGTAGTTATTTAGGTGGAAATTAAACATCAATTTTAACAATGAACTATTTTCTCTTTATAGGAAATCGATTTTGAAGGAACTCTTTGGGCTGTCCATAAATCTCTTATAACTGTAGCCTTCAAATTGTGAAATAATTATTTTCTCCTTCCTCCTAAATTTAGATTAGCATTTTGCGAGATTATCTTTGCTTCATAATTCAAATTGGCTATAGTAGTCAGTAATTATTTTGTATTCATCATTTATGTAATTCACCTTTTTTTATTTTTTTTAAACCCTTATCTTCTGTGTATTGGCTCCTCGGTGGAAGAGTGGTAAGGGTGGGCAATGGGGGTCAAGTGACTTGCCCAGGGGTCACACAGCTGGGAAGTGTCTGAGGCCAGATTTGAACCTAGGACCTCCCATCTCTAGGCCTGGCTCTCAATCCACTGAGCTACCCAGTTGCCCCTGTAATTCACCTTTTAAGTGCTGGTTTTAGTAAATATTAGCTATTAATTGATTTCTTCAGATTCCCACTAAAAAGATTTTTGTCTCTCTTCTTTTCCTACTCAGTGATATTTAAACTTTTTGAGGGTAGGAACTCTCAGTTTTGTCTATATATTTCCAGAAGTAAGCACTGGAATTGGTAGAATTTTTTAGTTCTGAAACAGACTTCTTATTTCTTCAGTTTTGGGAACCTCCCATGAAGGATTTCCTTTATTAAAGAAGGTATACATACACAAACACACAGGTCATAATTTTATCAAATTGTTTTTGGATCCCAGGCTTCCAAACATCTATCCATGTAATATGCCATTATTGACTTTTACTTTAAAAAATGATTTAATAGGACACTGAATTAGCCATGATATGCAATTCAGTTGCCAGAGTCTTTATTCAAATATTTTAAACCACAGAAGGAATTAAACCAAAAACTCACAGTTTCTATCCTTAAAAAATAGGACAACTATAAAAATTCAGGTCTCTGTGATTTATCATTGAAATTACAAATTTTAAAGATGAAACAAAATCAAATTGTGGTCATCATATCCCTAATTTCATCTTAAAGATTTTGAATTGAAACAGTGAGGAAAAACTCTATGACTGGTTAATTATGCAGTGTTTTGTTTTGTTTTTATTTCTCCTTATGAATGACCCATCTATCTACAGAGACACATTTGTGAAATCATGAAAATTTGATTGTACAAGAGGAATTCAGTAAGTAGCATATTAAAAGTTAGCTCTGGGATTCTTATAATTCTATAAAATATTTCTCAAAGGATTTCAGTCTTGATCATATTTGATTAAAAATTTCAATTGGTGGTTGGTAAATATCAATCTTGATATTTACATATGGCTTGAGTGAAACACATAGGCACTATTAATGCAAATGAAAGAAAATAAATATTGCATGTCAGTTGCATGGTTCTTTCATATATGATTTGACTTTTGTTCCATGGAAAGCATGACAAATGTAGAATGGATATGGCATCCCTTCTACTGCTTTTGTCATTTCTCTTCTTTTTTTGTTACTCTCTCTAATATCCAATCCATTTTTAAATTCTATTAATCCTAAATCCTCAACAAACCACACTTATCCTGGTCTCTCTAGTCATGGTAACCAACTTAGGTCAGATCGTCATCATCAATCCCCTAACCTCTTCCAAATGATCTCCTTACCTCAAAGTTCTTCCATCACTAATCTATTCTCCAAAGAACTACCAAACTGATATTTTCAAAACACAAATCTGTCATTATCATGAACCTGATGAAGAATGTTTAGTTGCTTCTTAATTATAGGATAAAACAAAACATTTCTGTGTGGATTTTAAAATATTTCAGTCTTGTTCAAACCATTTAAAATTAATTTTGCATAAGTACTGCCATCCTATTACTTTTTTATTCTATTTCTAATCAAATTGGCCCAGTTCCTGTTCCCCTAACTTGACATTCTAAGTCCTACATCTGTGCATGCACATGTTTTGAGTCCCATATCTAGAATTCTCCTTTTCCCCTTTCTTCAATGCTTCTTTAAATCACCAGCTTACTAAGAGCCTTAGCTCCTGGCTCTATTTACATAAAGTCTTTTCCAGTTCATCTAGTGTTTAGTGCATTCTCACCCCTTCATCCCCCAAGGAAAATAACATCAAAATAATTCTCTCTCTCTCTCTCTCTCTCTCTCTCTCTCTCTCTCTCTCTCTCTCTCTCTCT
>NC_058135.1:151406879-151444709 GCF_016433145.1 Gracilinanus agilis | reverse complement strand
GCAAGTAAAGCCGAGGAGTGAAAAAACTTGAGGGGAACACTAACCATATTAGGCTTGGATGGGCAACAGCGCACAGGGAAGAAGCCCTGTCACAGCCACATTCACAGCAACTGAAAAGGAAAAAAAAAGCCCAAGATAAGGTATGGATCCCACTACTCTAATATCACATTAATATATGTGAAACTTTTCATTTGCCAGTTTTATTTAGTTAAAGATTTGATTTCAAATGTTTGAAAATGTGTGGAATCAAAGGATTGTTTCAAGTACTAGTCCATGTGAATAAACTTAGAGAAGATTGGAAAAGGTGACAGAAAGATTTTTTTCTTTCTTTTTTTTTTTATAGGCAATGCGGGTCAAGTGACTTGCCCAGGGTCACATAGCTGGGAAGTGTCTGAGGCCAGATTTGAACCTAGGACCTCCTGTATCTAGGCCTGGCTCTCAATCCACTGAGCTACCCAGCTGCCCCCAACAGAAAAATTTGAGTTCAAAATCACTTACTACCTGCCTGACCCTAAGCAAGCCACAAAATCTATCTTAACTTTATTCTCCTCATCTATAAAATTGGTATCATAATAGTACCTACCTCAGAGGTTTATTTTGGGAATAAAATATGATAATACATGTAAAATATCTGCATGACTTAAAGTGCCATATAAATGCTTATGTATTTCAGATTTGATTTATAATTTTGTACCTATTTAGGGGTGGGCATTTCAAGTAAATTATATTATAAAATAATGATTAATTTGACAGCTTCATATACAATTTAATAAATAGATTGGAATTATGAAATCAAGAATGATATTTAGTATTTCATTCTCTTTCATGCATAGCCTCCTTGTTTTTCTTTGATAGTATTCAAAGATAGTTATAGAATGAAGAAAAGGAACAAATCACAAGTGATATGGTCCTTTCATTCTTAGTAGCTTTTGAACTGTGAATGACACAGTTGCTGTAATAAAAAAAAATAGGTTGGCTACCCCAGTAAATGGCTTCTTATTTATCTTATTTCTATTGAAAAATTAATTGTAGTTCTGATGTAAATTTACTTTTTATAATGTTACAAGTAATTTTTGTCCATGGCAAGGTATATAGATGGATAGTCAAATTTCCAATATTGGTAACCTACAAAAAATTCCTTACCTTCAGTGTTTATAAACATGTCAAGTTGGTGTGATAATGCTATTATTCCTCTATTTTGAATTATCTACATGTTGTGTTATCTCACATTTTATTTTTATCACTTCTGAATTAAACTACCTTATAGCAAAAAATAAAAAAAGACAAATATTTATCACAGCACACAGTTACATTATTTCAAAATCTAAATGCAGTCCAAATTAATGGTATTTTTATAGTGATGAACTAAGGGAAGTATTTTTGTACTTACCCTTAAGTATGGATGTCTTCAATGTTTATAGATAAAATTATTAAAGTACATCCTGAAGATATATTTAGCCTGTTCATCTATGTTGTCTACCTAAGTTCATCCATCTCACGCTGGTAAAAGAAAAGTCTAAATTAGAAATGTATTCTTTTTGTAATCTGACATGTGACCGAAATGGTGATTACCTTGTTGAAGACAGTTGTTTCTACCAGATTTTCCTAGGTTATATTAAAAAAATTTAATTCATATCATCAAATACAGAGTAAGCAATATCTACACTATTATCTTGAGGATAATGTATTTTCTCTCTACAATTCCAATAGATATAGAAATAGGCATGTAATACTCACTTGATCAGTTGTTTACTAGTGCAAATGTAATTATCATCTAATTTTTTTTTAAGCCTAACCTTCTGTTTTTGACTCAATACTCTGTATTGGTTCCAAGGCAGAAGAGTGGTACGGGCTAGGCAATGGGGGTTAAGTGACTTGCCCAGGGTCACACAGCTGGGAAGTATCTGAGGCCAAATTTGAACCTAGCACCTTCCATCTCTAGGCCTGGCTCTCAATCCACTGAGCCAACTAGCTGCCCCCTATTATGTAATTTTAGAGTTGGAAGGAACATTAAATATCATCTAGTCCAAACCTCTCACTGAAAAATAAGCAAACAAAGATTCTGAATCACAGAACAAGGTAATTGCCTAAAGCAGTGATGGGCAAACTTTTTAAAGAGGGGGCCAAAGGAAGGAGATACTCATCTGTCAGTCTGTTTCTAAGGCAACTCTTTGGAAGTTTCATTGTATTGTATCCTACTCATTGTATTCATCAGATTAGGAATAATGTCATGGGGCCACATAGAACATTTCAGGGGACCATAGTTTGCCCATCACTGGTCTAAAGCCATAGAGACAGGATAGAGCTAAGTGTGCATTTAAAATTATGTCCTCTAATAGCACATTCAGAATTCTTCCATTGTATCCTGCTGACTTCTTCATTAATATAGTAGGGTCCCCATATGCATAGCACATACACTCCAGGACGTACTATGAATGGTTGAAATCATGGATATAAGCAAACATTGGCTCCATATATCTGTCTTCTCTCTCCCTACTCTTGCTCTCTGGTTAGCACTCTGTGGCCTCTCACTCTGACATAAAAAAGAAAAACAAAAGTTAATGTAAAAAAAATATCGAAACTGGAAGCAGAAGAGACCTTCACTCCTACTTCTTATCAGCAGACTTCCAGAGCCTCAACAGAGGAATCCCACAGTTTTGGGTTGATAACTGAAAACATGGAAAGCAAAACCAAAGATAAGGGAGCCCTACTGTAATAAGCAAATCCTTTTATAACATTGTAAAATCTCAGGCCTTTACTTCTGAGAGTTTAAAATTTATACGCCAATGCTTTAGTGATTTATATGTAAATGCTATTCTTGGTGCTGAGACATGAGATCTAGAGCATGCTTTACTATATCACATTGTCTTCTTAATAGCTAAATATATGCATAGATACACATATATCTTATTTTATATATATATATATATATGTATATATATTCTACTTGAGTTGAAAATTGGATATAAATCCAAAAAAAATTTGTGCATCTTGAACAGAACTAGGTTAGAGTCATTGTGGACAATGAATAGTAAGGTGTGGCGCTTGGCCTTAACTACTTACTTGGATCTATGACCCTGGGAAAAGGATTAGGCTTCTCTGGGCTTTGATTTTATTATAAATATAATGGGAATAATATCTTAATTGTTTTCTTCAAAAGTTTTTTGTGAAGAAAACCACTTTATAAAACATAACATGGAATGTCATTATTAATTATATAAGGCTTAATTTTCTTTTAATCCTACTTCAAGTATTATCTTATAAGAGTATACCAATATTAATTTATCTCTCGTTCCTCAAAATTGTTGGACAACTTATCATCTGTAGCATGTTTTAGATGTCATTATTGATACATATGTCTATATGTATATGCATATATTGTTTATATATGTAGTATATTGTTTAAAATCTTTTATCTCTGGAACTAGCTTATAAATCATTCAAATTAGGGAATTGGATCCTCATGTTTAAGAGAATGAGGTCATTAAAGAGAATATTAGGGAAAATTACATGATTTGTCATTGTTGTTATTGTAATTATTATTATCAGTAGAAGTAGTAATTGGATTTCTTATGGAACATCTAGAAATGGAAGCATTAATCACAAAGAATCACCATGGCTTCATGAAGAACAGGTCATGGCAGGAAAACTCATTTACTTTTTTATCAGAGTTATTAGACTGCTTGGTAGATTAAGAAAATGGGGTAGATAGGTAATCTATTTTTTAAAGCACAGATACTTTTTATTCTTTTTTCAGTTCCAAATTCTCCCTCTACCTCTGTTTCCTCCCACACCTTAAGAAGGCAAAACCAGCAAAACCCATTAAAATATGTACAGTCATGCAAAAGAAACATGTTTCCCAAAAAAGGAAGAAAGAGAAACATGAACGACATACATATATTTCAATTTGTGGTGTCTATTATTTCTTTATCTAGAAGTCAATAGCATGTTTCTTCATGAGTCTTTATAATTCCACTTGGCCATTATTTTGACAATTATTAAATCTTTTTTAATTTTGTCATCTTTACAATTTTTTGAATATATACATGTGTGTATATGTCTGTGTTTGTATATAATTGTGGGCTCGCGCTCACTTTGTACTCTATCCATTCACTTAAATCCTTCCAGGTTTTTAAATTATACTCTCTCACATGTATATAGCATAACTTGTTTAGCAATTTCCCAATCAATAGGCTTACTCTTATTTTAAATTATTTCCTGCTATAAGGAGCTGACATGAGAATTTTACGCATATGAGTTCTTTTTTATCTCTTTTGGATATTAAACTATTAGCAGTCTTACTAGGTCAAAGAGTATATGCTGTTTTATAGCTGCTGGGTCATAATTCCAAATTGCTTTATAGAATTATTAGACTAATTTACAGATTCACCAACTGTGTACTAGTGTATCAGTTTTCCCAAAACTAATCTAGAATTTTTCATTTTCCCTTTTATAATTTTATCCAATCAGATGGTTGTAAGTTTATACTTCAAAGTGGTTTTTAATTTTCATTTCTCAATTATTAGTGATTTAGAGAATTTTTTCATGACTAGCAGTAGCTATTATTTCTTCCTCTGAAAATTATCTGTCCATATTCCTTGAAAATACATCTATTGTGTTATGACACCCATTCTAATGAATTTTTTCAGTCCCATACATTTATGTGTATATTTAAGATTGAGACCTTTATTAGAGAAACTTCCAAAATGTTTCCCATTTCCTGCTTTTTAATTTCAACTGCATTGATTTAACACCAAAAAAATCTTTTGATGTTAAATGATCTAAAATAAATTATGCATTTTTATTTCCTATGAATCTCTCAATTTCTTTTATGGTCATGAATTTTTCATTATCAGGTAATTTCTTCCCTTGTCCATTAATTCACTTATAATGTCATCTCTTATTTCTAAATTATGTATCCATTTGAGCCTATCTTTGTATATGGAGCAAGATACTGGTCTATATCTTGTTTCTGCCAGATTATATTGCAATCTTCCCAAATATATATATGTATATATATATATTTTCTACTTTGTTCCAGTGATTAATGTCACTATTGCTAAGTTGTTTTAATGATTACAGTACATTACAAATTAAAGTACAGATTTGTAATATACTTAAAGAGCTGATATTGCAATGTCCAATTCCTCACCATTTTTCTGTTTATTCCCTTGATATTCTTATTATTTTTATTTTTGCAAATGAATTTTGTTATTATAAACCCTAGTTCTATTCAAGAATTCTTTTGGAGTTTGATAAGCCAATCATATTTTAACATAATTTTGTCAATTTCTCCTTTAAACTTCTTATAGTCAAAGTGAAGGAATATATAACCAATTATACGTATTGGAAATTGATCGAATCAAGAGTAACCATGAATGACTCAATTAATGAAAATTTTTAAAGTAACTTGGATAAAGAAATAGATGAAATTAACAAAGTTTAAAAGTAATGTCTGGAAACAACAATAACAACACCAAAATTCTCAGCAAGATAGCATATTAGGCCAAATTTTATATTATGCAGTTTAGTAATAAAATTTTTCATTTTGGTTAAAAATAACATTGTGGGGTAGAACTAAGTTGGTGGCTTAGAGGCAGCAACCCAACTAAACACACTCAACATTCCCATCTATGCAGCTTTAAGAGAATAACTCAAATAAAATTTTAGATTAGGAGAGCCAAAAAGAGGTCAGAGTAAAATACATACGTATAGTTTTTTTGGCTTAAGCAAATTGGAATGGAAATCTGTCCAGAGCACATATAGTCAGTAGCAGAAAGAGTAGCTATAGAAGCAGTAGCAGTTTCAGTAGTTCTAAGCCAAGAGCTTGTAAGGCAGTTAGACCACTACTCAGAAAGAGATTATAATGGGACCCATTACTGGCACTTGTTACAGCTAGTGCTGATTGGCAACTCTAGTACCCATATGTAGTTCTTGGCTACAGTTCCAAAGAGGAGATGAATGCTGAATGTCATTCATAAGGAAGCAGAGGCATTGGTCAGAAGTTCCAGGGAAAAGAGGAGCACTAGTACTTGTAGCAGGAGAATGGTGGCCCTTACTAATAAACACCAAGATGCAAACCAACAGAACAGTGATGACACCTTCACCCAGATCACAAAAATTAGAAAATACTCCAAACTAGCAAGATCCCAGAACCATCTCTGAAAAGAGAAGCGCAAAAGTCTGAAACTTTAGAAAATGCCTTACTACCCTTGGGTGACCAGAATGCAATTTTAAAATAGTTTCAAATCATGAAAGAACCTTGAAAAATAAATGAAAAACAACAAAATTTGGGCAAACAAAACTATTACAGAGGCAGGGAAGATCAAGAAACAAACTAAGAAGAAAACTTTAATGTGAGAATAGCTGCATTCAGTTCCTCAAAGTAAAATTGTAGCTGGACACAGGACTAACAAGAATTCTTGGAAAAATTAAAGAAAGACATAATGAGTAGAGGAAAAATTGGAAAAAAGAAATGAGAAAGAAGCAAGAAATTTTTGAAAAAGGAATTAATAGAATGGTAAAAAAAAAGGTACAGACATTGAAGAATATAACATCTTGAAAAACAGACTTGACCAAATGTGTATTTTTTGAATCACAAAAATTCATTTAAGGAAAAATTTCTTAAAAAGCAGAATAGTACAAATGGAATAAGAGGTATAAAATTCATAGAAGAAAAGAATTCTTCAAAGGTAGAATTTCTCATAATAAAAAAGGGGGGAGGGGGTAAAAAACCCAATCAACTCAACTGGTTTTTGTTTATCCCAATAATGTTTCTTTAATGACTTTATATGTTCTCTGCTTGTATAAAATAGTTCCATTGAGTTTTCTTATAGTTTATTATATGCTTTGTCTTGTCTTGTTTCTATCCATCACATCATATACTCCCTAAACAATTCTCTTCCTATTATGGAGTAACTGAGTAACTAATATTTATTGCAAAACAGGATAAAGAGAAATGAGAATAAGTAGAAATATATGCATGTATATACTTAATTCCATTGCTAATGATTTCAGTGACTCATTATAAAAGCATAGTATAGTAATCATCAATCAAATTTTCTCTGGACATAAGAAAAGTAAAGTACAATAAGCAAATTACTATAAAAATTGTCCTAGAAGAAAAAAATAAAATCTATTCCTTTTTCATCCCCACAAATCATTAGTGAGTAAAATACCTTTTTTTCATGTCTTTTTTTAAATAAACCTTACCTTCTGTCTTGGAGTTAATACTGTGTATTGGCTCCAAGGCAGAAGAGTGGTAAGGGCTAGGCAATGGGGGTAAAGTGGCTTGCCCAGGGTCACACAGCTGGGAAGTGTCTGAGGCCAGATTTGAACCTAGGATCTCCTGTCTCTAGGCCTGGCTCTCAATCCACTGAGCTACCCAGCTGCCCACTTTTCTTCATATCTTTAAAGCAATTCTTTTCTAATAATAATATTTTAAAATAACTTTTTAAATATCTAGTAATAGTTTCATATCTATAACCAAAAGATATATGGCATAGTTTAAAGGGTATTTCCTATTAGTATCTAATTGTTAATATATACTAATAGGATAGCATAACTATATATGTATAATATAAATAGGAATATAGATAATACATATGTATAAGATAGTGTTAGCGTACTTCCTAATTATTACTGTGCATATGTATGTGTGAATTTTTGCATATCTATGTGTATATTTATATACATATATGTATATACACACTGCCCTTTAACAATATTTCACAAAAAAAACATTTCTAAGAATAGGAAATATTTGGGAAGAGTGGCAAGAAGACTCATTAGGCTAAAAAATCCTTAGTCATGTAAGGCACAATTTCCACCAAACTTTAATATTCTTAAGAAACATGCCAAAGTACAAAGATTATAGTAATAGATTTGGAAATAAAGCTATGACACAAAGCACTATTATTTATATCCCCTTCTTTTTATTTTTTTCCCTTTCTCATCTGTTACCAGCAAAAGTATTTGGGATGGAAGCAGGAAGAGTTTAAGGAAGTCATATCTTCCATTAGTATACTCTGGGCTGTGCATACTTGTATGAATCAGACACAAAGGCATCATAATTTACAACTATAAGAGATCTTACAGTTCTTCTTTATTCATTCCCTACCACATTCTCTGTAAACTGAGGTCTAAATATTGGCATTGACTTGTCAAAAGAAATAGAAGAAAAAATTATAAAGCCAAGATGAAAACATTGACCCTCTGTCCAGTTGCAACTGACTTTAGGCAATTAAATCAAGAGGCTATGTTGAATTCCAGTTGCAATTGACTTTAGGCAAAATTATATAATTGAGCCATATTTCATTTGTTTATTTTCACCCTTTTTTCCTTGTTCTGAATTATTTTCTACCTCTTTCTTTTACTTGGTCTTCAGAAACAAGAACATATTTCACAAGATTTTAAGTAGAAATGATCACTAGAAGTCATCTCATTCAATGATTTTGAAGCTGTTTTACATAAATTTGCCTTATAAAATAAAATTTGGTGATTTTATTTCAAGATATTTTTTCTGTGTTCTTAAGTATTTTCGTTTATGCATTTTTAAATATTCTGATAAGGCAACCATACATTTTATCAGATTGCCATGATCAAACAAGATTAAGAATCATTCATTTTATTTAAAGTTAGTATCCATTTAGTCTTTCCTTTTTCAGAAAAGGAAATAGTCTCAAAAACATAAAATTCCTGTCCTGATATTATTATAAGCAAAGCACTATATCCTACCACTCAAATTCAAAGTCAATCCTTCTGATTCTTTGAATCCTATCTGTAGTCTATCATATTGAATCAACCAAAAGCTTCCTAGTATTCCTTGCCCTTCTTCCCCAAATCTGTCCTACCTTCTTCACTTCAATCAATAGTCCTGTTTAATGAAAAAATGCTGATTTTAGATATGTCTCAGTCGAGATCTGATTATCTCATTAAATTAACACTCACTTGAATGTGCAAATGATAAATCAGCTGAGTTTTCTAACAAGGTATTTGCATTTTTACAGAATGTCTTAAACCTAAATTAATGTTTCATTGGTGGAATATATTGAGGAATATTGCTATCAACAATAACCTATTAGGACATAAAATTCATAGAAGCAACATTTTAACTCATATACTCATTGATTTAAAATTGATAGACAATATCTAATCCAACCTCCTCATCATACAAATAGAAACATGAAGCTGGAGAATATTAATTGACTTGTCCAAGACATAAAGGTAGAAATTGAACCAGATCCTCTGATTCCCAAGACATCACTGAACACCATCTCTTTCCTTCCTCCTTTTTCTCTTTTGTGGGTGTCTCTGAACAATAAGAGGATAAATAAAACACACTAGTAAAGTGTGACACAGCACAGTGAAACTACATGGCTCCACAAATAATAAAATGCATCATACATGCATTTCTGCTGCTTTGAATTCCTGAGACTTCTTAATATACCATATGATTCCATTGGTTCTTTTTTACACTAAATCCTTCTCTCAAGAGGACAGAGTTGCATCCAGCTCTTCTCCTCCCCCTTCTTTCATCCTGGAATTCAGAGATGAACCAAGTCTACCCAAAGAGATTTTATCTTTGGCCTGATTTCTCACTGAAGCTTTAACCAATCAATGAAGTTTTTCATCTAGATTCTAAAATAATGAGATCATTTGCAATATTCATTTCAAGGGGTGAGTAATTAAAATATCAGAAATCATTTTAAAATGATGTATTTTGTGACAAAAAATATAAAATAGAGCTGTATTGAAAATGTTTAGAAATTATTGACAGTGGTCTTTGCATGTTGATTATACAATAAAGAAAATATTATTCATGGACTCTTTATATGCTAATGTGGCAGAGAGAGTTTCCTCAATTTGTTCATGATTTCTGGGTTCCCCTTTCTACCTAAATCTACAAACTGATGACAACAAAAATATATTAATAACCCTAACATAGCAGGTATCTTGCCTAATAATTATTAATCTGGCATCCTCCTTTAACTGTTGTACATTTAAATAGACATTCATAATTTTTTCTTAAATAAATAGAATACTTGTTTGTTTTCATTTTATAACTCTCTGATTCCCAAAGGTTTACAATATGGAATATATATTGGGAATTGTCATTAGAGTTAGGTGTCAGAAAGACAGTATATATGTGTCTCAAAATCCTTTTAAATAAAATTGTAAATAAGATCAACTTCACATTTCTAAGCTTTATAATAGCATAAAAGGAGGTAGTTTAAGTAATTAATTTTAAAGGAGAAACAATACAAACATAAAAGTCATGGAATAACCGTTAGATTTCAAGATAAAATAATATGAATATATACTAATAATATTTACAACAAGAAAAAAAACAAAAAATAATTTATTTCATGATTAAACAACATAAATGAACAAAAAGTTAAAAAAATCTCTCCTTCTGATTGGATCTACCACCAGTGGAATGGTATTGAATTCTATGTTCTTAAAAGTCAGGAAGCATAGACTGGATGGCTAGTTGTTGGATATGTTAGAGGAGTAAAGATTCATTTGGTATAGTTGGGATCTATTAGATTCAGTTTTCTATCTCTTCATACCTAAAGTTCTATAAGTTTACATTTTAGGAATATTAATCTGGTAGTGATATGAAAGAAAATTTGAAACAATCAAGGATAACATGGTGGCAGGAAAATCTTATAGGAAATATCTGAATAGTCTCTAAGTGAATTTATGAGGTTCAAATCTGGAATGGAAAGAATGAATTGAAGCATTAGGAAAGAAGAAACAGGAGCAATTTACCAACAACTGAAGTACTTTCTTTATGTAAGGCAAAATGTTACTTCCTTATTGAATAAGTTTAAAACATCAGAGGAACCAAGAATCACATTGAAAATTGGGGTCTAAAGACTGGAGACTGAAAATATTGTTAACTAGACTCTTCACTCTTTTCCTGAGACATTAGACAAGTCATCTCATCTCTTTCTACCTCAGTTTTTTCATGATCTCTGAGGTTGTCTTCTAGTTATGAAATGTTGACAACCATCATACACTTATAGCCCTAAGATAATAGGACAAGAAGGATACTCTGACATGGAAAATTCATTAATAAAAGACTTATAGGAAAACAGGCAAGAGTCCCACAGAATTAGAAGGCATGGGGTTCAAATGACAGGAGCATAAATAAGTATATCTTTAAAGAAATATGAACTTCAAAAATAGTTAGAAAGTATCAATTAAATTTAATACACCTAATTCTTAATTTTTTTTTACTGAATTACTAAAAGTTAAAATAAATAAAAAGGTCACAGTTAAATGATTTGTCATTTCCCAAAGGAAAAATAGATAAATAAACAATAGTTGTAGTCCTGATAAATCATGAGTAAATAATAATAAAATAGCTAGTATTTATGATATTTTAAATTTGCAAAGTACACTGAATGTATCTCATTTGAGTTTTTAAAGAACCCAGTAAGTTAGTGCTGTCTTTGTTTTATAGATGAAGCAACTGAGACTGAGATGGCTTATATGACACACGCAGGATCACAACAAAGTAGTCAGTGGCTGAAAACAAAATCAGAACTTAAGCATTCTTGATTATAATTCTTATTGCATTGTGATCTGAAAAAGTTGCATTTATTATTTCTGCTATTCTACATTTGATTGTAAAGTTGTTATGCTGAAGAACATGGTCAATGGTCATTCTTTTTGTGTATCTACCATGTCCTGCTGAAAACAAAGTTCATTCTTTTCATCCCTATTTAGTTTTCTCCACATATCTATTACACCTAACTTTTATAAAATTTCATTCACTTCCTTTACTTCTTTTTTATTTATGTTTTGGTTATATTTACTTAGTTCTTATGAGGGGATGTTTGAGGTCCTCCACCAGTATAGTTTTCTATCTATTTCCTCCTAAAGTTCCTTTAGTTTCTCCTTTACAATTCTGGTTGCTGAGACAGAGGGCTTTCATTGAAGATGGCAGCTTGGATGAAGCAAATTTTAAAACCTCCACATCCTTTCCACACCAAAATAGAAACCAAAGTGCTTAGAGAAGAAAGAAGACCAAATCTAACAACAGGAAAGAGCAGGGGGATCCTAATGCTGGACAGCTCAAGAGGTACCACAAGAAAAAGGCTTGAATTCTTGAACTGCTGGGTCTGAGGGTACAGAAGGGGAATCCCAGGAACCTTCCCCAATGGGTTGTACACAGTCTCCAGTGGCCCTGAAATCTCCAGGTTGGCGGGTGCA
Organism: Gracilinanus agilis; assembly: GCF_016433145.1. Lineage (NCBI taxonomy): Eukaryota > Metazoa > Chordata > Mammalia > Didelphimorphia > Didelphidae > Gracilinanus > Gracilinanus agilis. The sequence continues at coordinate 151,432,487 of NC_058135.1, read as the reverse complement.
CTGGCCTGGAGAGAGGTCCTTGCTGGTACTGGACTCGAGGAGTTGAAACAGTGGCCGGGGAGTTGACTAAAGGAGAAAGCCAGAGAAACACAGAAAAAATGCATGGAAGATGGCAGCTTAGATGGAGCAAAACTTCAGACCTACTTGCTTTACAACACTGAGATAGAGAAAAAAATTTCTAAAATAGGAAATAAAAGACTTGAGCAAAATCTATCCAACTTCAGCTGAGAAAAAGAAGGCAGGAGTTGAAATCATGATTTCTAACAGAGCCAAAGTAAAAATAGAACTGCTTAAAAGAGATAGGGAAGATAATTACATCCTGATAAAAGGCAGTATAAACAATGAAGAAATATCAGGACACAACATGTATGGCACCAAACAGTATAGATTCCAAATTTCTAAAGGAGAAGCTAGTGAAGCCCAAGACAAAATAGATAGCAAAACTATACTAGTGGGTGACCTCAACCTTCCCCTATCACATCTAGATAAATCAAAACAAAAAAATAAATAAGAAAGAGATAAGAGATGTGGATGAACTCCTAGAAAAATTAGAGTTAATAGACATATTGAGAAAAAATAAATAGAGACAAAAAGGAATAAACCTTCTTTTCAGCAGCAAATGGAATATTCACAAAGATTGACCATGTACTAGGACATAGAAATATGGCAAAAAAAATGCAAAAGAGCACAATAATAAATGCAAGCTTATTAGATCATATAATGCAATAAAATTAGTTATTAGCAAGGATACATGGAGAGGTAAACCAAAAAATAATTGGAAATTAAATAATATGTTTCTCCAAAATAAGCTAGTAAAAGAACAAATCATAGAAACAATTAATAATTTCACTGAAGACAATGATAATGATGAGACTTTTTATCAAAAGCTATGGGATGGAGCCAAAGCAGTTCTAAAGGGTAAATTTATATCCCTGAGTGCTTATATTAACAAGTTAGGGAGGGCAGAGCTTAATGAATTGGGCATGCAACTTAAAAAACTAGAAAGCAAACAAATCAAAATCCCCAGATGAAAACTAAATAAGAAATACTAAAAATCTAAAGAGAAATTAATAAAATTGAAAGTAAAGGAACTATTGAAATAATAAATTAGGTTAGAAGCTGGTATTTTGAAAAAACAGATAAAATAGACAAAGTACTAGTCAATCTAATAAGAAAAAGGAAAGAAGAAAACCAAATTGACAGTATAAGAGATGAAAAGGGAGACCTCACCTCTAATGAAGGGGAAATTAAGGCAATCATTAAAAACTATTTTGCCTATTCATATGGCAATAAATATAGCAATCTAGGTGATGTGGATGAATATTTAAAAAAATATAAATTGCTTAGATTAACAGCAGAAGAAATAGAATACTTAAATAATCCCATCTCAAAAAGAAATTGAACAATACATCAAAGAACTCCCTAAGAAAAATCTTCCAGGGCTTCATGGATTCACAAGTGAATTCTATCAAACATTCAAATAACAATTAATTCCAATACTATACAAATTATTTGACATAATAAGCAAAGAAGGAGTCCTACCAAATTCCTTTTATGACACTAATTCACTGATTTCAAATCCAGGCAGACCAAAACCAGAAAAAAGAATACTACAGACCAATCTCCCTAATGAACATAGACACAAAAATCTTAAATAGAATGCTAGCAAAAAGACTCCAGCAAGTGATCATGAAGGTTAACCATCATGATCATGTAGGATTTATACCAGAAACGCAAGTATGGTTCAACATTAGGAAAACCATTCACATAATTGACCATATCAATAAGCAAACCAAGAAAAACCACGATTATCTCAATAGATGCTGAAAAAGCCTTTGACAAAATATAACCCATTCCTATTGAAAACACTAGTAAATATAGGAATAGAAGGACCTTTCCTAAAAATAATAAACAGTACATATCTAAAACCATCAACAAGTATCACATGCAATGGGGATAAATTAGAAGCCTTCCCAATAAGATCAGGCATGAAACAGAGATGCCCATTATCAACTCTATTATTTAACATTGTACTAGAAACATTAACAGTAGCAAACAGAGAAGAAAAATAAATTGAAGGTATTAAAATAGGCAATGAGGAGACTAAACTGTCACTCTGCAGATATGATGGTTTACTTAAAAAATCCTAGAGAATCAACTAAAATGCTAGTAGAAATAATCAACAACTTTAGCAAAGTTACAGGATCCAAAATAAATGTACATAAATCATCAGAATTTCTATATATTTCCATCACATCACAACAGCAAGAGTTATAAAGGGAAAACAAAATTCTGGATGCTATACCATTTGGTGCATATATGTCAAGAACTTAACTGTCTATAATACCTTTAAACAAAAAAAGATGTAATAACTTTCCCTTATCTTTTTTAATAAAGAGATTTGTTTTTTTTAGCTTTGTCTGAGATCATGATTGCTACTCTTGCTTTTTTTTATATATTAGTTGAAGCCCAATAAATTCTGTTCCAGCACCTTACTTTTATTCTGTGTGTGTTCACATGCCTCAACTGTTTTTCCTGTAAAGGATATAAGGTAGGATTCTGGTTTTTAATCCACTCTGCTATTTGTTTCTGTTTTTTAGGGGTGAGTTTAACCCATTTATATTGAGTTATGATTACCATATGTGACCTCTATCTTTTTTTTCCTTTTTCAATACTGCCCTTTCTCTTTCACTCTGCCCCTTCACCACAGTGTTTTGCTTTTAATCACTCTCCCTATTCCTCTTCCTTTATATTAATGTCCTTTCCATTACCACCCATCTTATTCCTTGCCTACTTTTTGATAGGGTTTTTTATTCCCTCCCCAACTTCCCCTTCCTGATATTATTCCACTCCTTGTTATCCTCTTTTTTATTCCTCTTCTACTTCTCTATAAGGAGAGACAGGATTTTGTACTCCAATTAATCTTGCTATTTTTTTTTAACTCTGAGCCAATTCCAATGAAAATAAAGTTTAAGTATTACCCATCACCACCTTTATCCTTCCCTCCACTGTAATAGTCCCCACCCTCATGCCTCTTTATGTGATATGATTTATCCCATTTTACTTCTCTCTTCTCATTTCTCAGTGTAATACCCTTTGATTTTTTTGCAAGTGGTCCTAAAAAGCCTACTACCACACCCCCTGTCTATGTATGATAGTGATGAGCCTAAAAATCAAAATTCCAGCCCCAAATATTTTCTGCTCCCTTACCTTCCCCCTATGACAAACCTAAAAATGTTTTCCAGCTGAAGCTATCTTAATACCTCCTTGAGGAATATTTACTACCCTGATGAATATTTACCTCCCTAACATCTCTGATGAATATTTACCTCCTTGGGAATGTTTACCATCTTGATAAACGTTTACCTCCTTAACAAATGTTTACCCCTTTAATGAACGTTTGGCCAGGTGCTTCCTGACTCCTGACCCTGAAACCCCACCTTGCCAGATGCTTCCTGACCACCTGTCCCTGACACCACCTTGATAATTATGTATGCACCAACCCCCTTCCCCAAACATTTCTATATAAACCCCTGACTGAAGAAGCCTGGGGTCAGACTGGCAAATCTTCCTCTCTGCCACTGACCCTAGCTTCTCTGCTAGCAAATATATGAGCCTCTACTTGCACATTTCAGTGTCAGTGTGATTTTTCCTACCATGACCAAATCTTGGTATTAAAATTTGGGTACAACAATAGGTTAGGATTTCTGTTGCTAAAAGGAGGAACTCACATATGAAATTTTAAAAATTAAGATAAACAATTCCAAATATGTAAGTTATTGTTGTTTTAATAATCAAAGTTATTATATACTAGTTTCTTAAGGAAAGACTCATTGCAAACCATCCTTAATTTTTTATGTTAAACATCAAAAAAGTCAACCATCCTATCCCACGAGAAACTCTTAATCCCATTAAAGAACTTGATATGGATCATTGAATTATGATAAAGTTTAATTCTTATATTTTACCCATATATCTTTATTGAATACACCAACAATAATATAGGCTACTATGTCTAGAAAATACCAAAATGACATTTTCTGTTGCATACTGAAAGACTTATGTCCAAATCCTGCCTCTGACTATGTGACCTTTGTATGAATAAATTTAATAAGTAACTTTTAATCACTTATAAGGATCCCTCTATTATAATTTGATAATCTATAACTATGAGATTTAAATTAGATATAGTTGGAATAGGAATAATATTAAAAGCCTCTTCAATGATGAAAATGCCTGTATATTTCCCCTTTCCATGCCACACTCTGGAGGTTGAAACATGGGGAAACAGTCATGATATGGGAAAACCAGGCTTCTACTCATGCCATTTTATGACTGTATCACCAGAGAGAGGGAAGGAGAAAAGGGTGGATGCTCTGGTATTAAACTCCTATTACTGGCATTTATTCATGAAATACATTTCATAAACCCTTTTCAGTATGCCTGTTCTGAAGAAACATCAGATCACATGCTCAGATCACATCTGGCCCTGTTTATAACCTCTGCTGAATCATTGCATATGCTTATAAAATCTAGAGGACCTAGTACTAAGTGCCAGAAAAGAGTACTTTGTAAGCTTGGAGCCATGTGCCCTCTATCCCAGGAATAGAGAAGTACTTCAACAGAAAAATATAGATAATTGAGAGAAAAAAACTTGAAAGATGAGAAAAAGATAAAAAACAAACAAACAAAAAAACCTGACCTCATAAAGTTAATGTAGTGATAGGAAAGACTGACATAAGAGATCTCAAAAGAGGACAACCATGCCAAAAAGAAAACATGTTAAGCCTCAAAGGAGAATGTGAATGTCAGACCCCAAAAGAATAGCTGAAAGAACATGAAAAAAAAATTTTTTAAACCAAATGATAAGAGAATCAACAGACAAACTCAACAGATGAGAAAAATTCACTGAAGAAATCCATTCCCTTAAAAATAGAAAGAAGGAAAATGACTACTTGAACACATGGGTTAATGCAGACATGATTTGGGAAGTAAACTCTAAATGACGACCCTAGTACAACTATCAATAATATGGAAATAAATCTTGATCAATGATACATGAAGAAACCAGTGGAAATTCACATAGGCTACAGTGGAATGTGGGGGTGGGGGGAGAGTAAGAACATGAATTATGTAACAATGGAAAATTTTTTTTCTAAAAAAAAATAGAATAGGACAAAAGGAAAGGGAGGCAGCAAAATACATTGAAGAAACAATTCTCTAAGATATAAAATGGACCAAATGGAAATGGAGGCAAAAAAAAAAACAAAAAAAAACAAATAAAGAAACAAACAACCCCGGAGAAATCAACTCTTTCTATTTTTTTTTAATAGGCCTCTAAAAAGTAGATTGATCAAATGGAAAAAGTATCACAAAATTCAAAGAAGAAGATAAATGAAACTATAAGACATTAAGAAAGAATAATTCAAAATCAAAAGAATGAAAAAATACAAGAAAATTTAAAATACCTCACTGGATTAATAATTGACTTAGAAATAGATGCAGGAGTGATAATCTAATAATCATCAGAATACCTAAAAACCATGATCATAAAAAGAACCTAGGCACCATACTACAACAAATGATCAGATAAAACTGCCCTGATAACTTTGAAAAGGAGATGATAATGGAAATTGAGAAAATTCATTGATCACCTCCAGGAAGAGACTTCAAAATAAAATCCACCAGGATTATTATACCCAAATTCTAGAATTCCCAGGCCAAGAAAAAAGCACTTCAAGCAGCCAGAAGGAAACAATTCAAATATTGAGAGTCAGGATTACATAGAATTTGAAACTTTCTACATCAAAGGACTGGAAGGCATGGAATATAATATTTTGAAAAGCAAAAGATTTAGGAGGAAATCTAGAATTACATACCCAGCAAACTGAGCAAAATCCTCTTGGTTGGGGGCATATGAGGAGGATGTTGGAAAGATGGATGTTTAAAGAAATAGAGAAATTTCAGACTTTCCTGACCAAAAGACCAGAAGCAAAAAAAAAAAATTGATGAACAAATTCATCACCCAAAAGAAGCACAAAAATGTAAAGTATAACATGAAAACATAAGGGTTTCAATAAAGTTTAATTGAGTATATTTATACATAGAAAAGTGATAATTGAAATAATTAATATATCTATGATACTTGGGAAAGGTAAGGTACTTAAAGTATGCCAGATATGTAAAGTACCTAAGACATAAGAAATTTGTCACTATTTTAGCAATGAAAAGAAGGAATATGCTGAAAAGAAGGAAGGACATAAATGAGATAGGCTAACATCCAAAAATAAAGGGTGGGGGATATAAAAGAGAAACACATCGGAAGAAGAGAAACAGAGAGAGAGAAGGGGGGTAAACTAATTCCCATTAAGAGTTTTATAAGAGGCAAATATAGGGGAAGAGAAGAAGGTGTAGCTGCTTGTACTTAAACTTTACTCTCTTTGGAACTAGTTCAAAATGGTATTAATAGCCACACAGAGACAAGAAGCTATAGAAACTTACCTTCCCCAATCATTATCTCAGACAAAGCCAAAATATAAAAACTGATCTAATCAAAAGAGATAAGGAAGAAAATTACAACATGATAAAAGGCAAGATGGACAATAAAATGTCAATGCTAAATATATATGCAATAAATGTCATAACATTGAGATTCCTAAAGGAAGAGTTACATAACTTATAGGAAGAAAGATACCATAAAATGTTAGTAGTTGTATTATTAGGATTTTCCACCCCAGAACTCTATTTCCCAGATTCCCATGTTCCTTCTCACATTACATACTAACCTAGGGAGGATATATTTTGAGTGTAGCTCTGCCCTCTTACTCTTTTTTCCCCCAGAATGAGGCTGTGGAGCCTGGGGGGAAAGCTTGGCAAGAAAAATTAACTCATGAGGTTTTACTCAGGTTTTTTATACTTTTGTTCTTTTATTTCTTCTACTTCAAGTGATTATTAATAAACATTATTAACTATAATACTTGGAGTTATTGGATATTAATTTTAATCTTACAAAGTAGAGAACTTCCACTTAATTATCTAAGAAATAGAAAAATCTGACAAAAAATAAACAAGAAAGAAATTCAGGAGGTAAATAGAACTTTTGAAAAGTTGTATATGATAGACTTCTGGAGAAAACTGCAGGGGAATTAGAAAGGATTTCATGTGTGGTTTTTTTTTTCCAGTAGTAAATAACACCTTCAAAAAATTGATCACAAAACTGGGCATCCAAATGTAGAAATGTAGAAGTATTAAATGCATTATTTTCAGTTCACAATGCAAACAAATAAATAAACTTAATGAAGGCATAAAGAAAAAAAGACAAAAAAATTTAGAAATCAATGAATTAGGCATACAACTAACAAAAAAACTATAAAAAGAACAAATTAAAAATTCCCAACTAAACATCAGTTTGGAAATATTGAAAATCAAGGGAGTGATTATTGTAATAGAAAGTAAGAAAACCATTGGACTTATAAATGTGACAAGTTGCTTTAATGAAAAAAAAACAACAAACCATTGGTTAATGATTAAAAAAGAAGTGAACCACATTACCAGTATCAAAAATTAAAGAGGCAAAATTACAATCAATAAAGAAAAATTAAAGCAATTATATGAAGTCATTTTGCCCAACTATGTGCCAATAAATCTAAAAATCAAAGTGAAATACATTAATACTTCCAAAAATAGAAATTACCCAGATTAACAAAAGAGAAAATAGAATAAACAATACAATTTCAGAAACAATAAATTAAAGAAACCAACAAAGAACTCTCTAAGAAAAAAGCCTCAGCCATATGGAATCACAAGTGAATACTACCAAACATTCAAAAAACAACTAACTCTAATATTACACAAAATATTTAGAGACAGGGGAAGAAATAATCCTTTCGAATTCTTTTTATCACCTAAATATGCAATTGATATCTAAACAAGGAAGGGCTTAAACAGAGAAAGAAAACTGGAGACCAATCTCCCTAATGAACATTGTTGAAAAAAACTGAATAAAATACTAGCAAGATAACAATATTATATTATAAGAATCATACACCACAATCAGGTGAGTTTTATCTTAGGAATGCAGAGACAGTACAATATTAGGAAAATCATCATCAGAATTGATCACATTAATAACAAAACCAACAAAATCTACCTGATTATTTCAATTGATGCAGAAAATATATTAGATAAAATATAGCATCCATTAATTATAAAAAATATAGAAAACATTGGGGAAAAATGGAATCTTTCTTAAAGTGATAAATGGCATCTATCTAAAACCATCAGCAAGCATTTCCTTTATATCTTCAAACTAAAACTCTTCCCAATAAGATCATGGGTAAAGCAAGGATGTCCATTTTCACCACTATCATTTAACATTGTACTAGAAATTCTCATTATAGCAATAAAAAAAAGAATTAGAAATTGTAGGAATTTGAATAGACAAAGAACAAAATCAAAAAAGGAAAAATGATATAAGTTGGAGAGGATGTGGGAAAATTGGGAAACTTATACACTGGTGGTAAAACTGTGAACTGATACAAGCATTCCAGAAAGCAATATTGAACCAGGTTACAGGGCCCACAAAATTATGCATACCCTTTGACCCAGTTATACTGTTGATGTGGAATCTAGAGACCCCAAACTTGTGGCCTAGTGAGATCTGATGAACCCCAAGTTTTAGAAATAGCTTGTAGGTTGGAGATCCCCAAAGCTCGTGCTTATTCCCAGTTCCAGGTTCCCCCTGAGAATCCACCCTGAAGGGAACCACAGGCTAGCAGTTGCAGACTGAATAATGGACCCTAGGGTAAATGCTAAATACCCTTTAGTCTTAGGTAGCCTTCCTCATTGTATCAAAATTCAGAAAAACCTGGAAAAATTTATATGAACTGATTCAAAGTGAAATGAGCATAACCAGGAGAATCTTTTCTGTTTTTTCTGCTAGTCCTACTAATGAAATATTTCTTGCTTAATAAGAACAGCTAATATTTATATTTATTCATATAATTTTGAAGTGGTTTTTATACGTAGTCTCAGATGATCATGCTCTGACATTTGAGTTCTTCATAACCTGGCCCCTCCCCAGCTTTCCAGACTCCATTCCATGTTCTCTATGAAACAGTTGTGCTGGTTTACTTTCTGTTCCTTGAATCTCTTTCATCTCTACTCTTAGAACTTTCCCCAATTCCACGTCTTTGCTTCCCTAGATTTCTCCAATATTCAGCTTAAATCCCACCTTTTACAGGTGGTTGCATTTGGTAACTGCTATTTATTTGTACCTAACCTATCTCCTTGTGACTAACTTAGGTCTATTCTTGAATTAACTATTTATACAAATGTTGTCTCCTCCATTATAATGTCAGTTGCTTGAGGGCAGGTAACAGTCTTTTCCTTTCTTTGAATCATAATCACTTAGAACAATGCCTTGGATACACCAAATACTTGAATATATTCATGCAGACTAAGACTCTATCTATGTGATCTTTGAGTAGTCATTTAACCTTTGTTTCAGTTTCATCATCTATAAAATAAGGATAATATTATTATCTACCTCTTACTGTGAAGATAGAGATTTTAAAAACTTTTTAAATTAATTAATTAAGAGTATTTTTCCATGGTTACATGATTCACATTCTTTCCCTCCCTTCTTCCCTCCCCTCCCTCCATGAGCTGTCCTGCAATTCCACTGGGTTATCTGTATATCATTGTTCAAAACTTATTTCCATATTATTAATATTTGCAAAAGATTGATCATTTAAAATCAAAATCCCCAATCATATGACTATTGAACTATATGAAGATAGACATATTTTAAAAGACTTAACACAGTCCCTGAAACATATTAGGCATTATAAGAATGTTAGCTATCATTATTAACTTCATAAATTCTTATGGACTGTTACCTATACTTTATAAATGAGAAAGCTGAAACTCATAGGTCATATAAATTTTCAAAGTTGAAGCTAATGGTAAGTGGTGTCATCTTGAAATCTGGAGAACCCAAGTTTGCCCTTGTCCCATGAGAGTTCATCTCAAGAGAAGTCACAGACTCCCTATTTCTGACTGTAAAAATAGACCTTAATAATGGATAATCCTAGCTTAGGTGAGGATAGCCAAACTAATCTAATGTTAAGTACCTTTTAGTCATAGAAGTTTCCTCCATTGTATCAGAGATCCATTCCCAAGAAGACCAATAAGTGTGCAGGAACCATCCTTTTAGCATACATTGTAGAGTAGATCACTCCCTGACACCTTAGCTTCTGGCTATGGCTTCTTTACCAAGCCTGTTTTATCTTGTCAGTGAAGCTTGGCCTTCTCATTTCCTTGTAACCATGGTAAAGTCAATCAATCTTACTTCTCTGTCCCTTAGTTCCTGAAAATATATAAGTGCCTCAATTTCTATAGTTCTTCAGAGAAAGCATCTAGCTCAGTGTCTTCTCCCAAAGATAGATTACCAGAGTCCCCAGGTTGTAGGTCCTGTGTAATCTTTGGTAATGGACACTGTGTAGCTGCCAATTCCTCTTTCTTTCCTGATTAAAGACTTGGTTTTTCTGACTACTTTAGTAGTTCTGTGGTTTTGGGGTTTGTTTTTTTTTTTTTAAGTTAACAGGGCCAAAGCTGTGATTTTAACCTTCACATTCTGATGTTAAGAATCAAGAGCTTTCTATTTTTCTGATTCTCCCAGACATTTCAAAAATCATCATATTCAGATTTATATCTAAATAAGTATTTGACTAACAGAATATATAGGTAGAACTTTCACTCACTTTGGTCTGCTGACAATAACAGGTCTTATGTGAATCTAAGCAATAATCAGCTATTTTGTATATTCATTTTTTTCTGTCTTTGACTTAAAAACCATTATAATCTGTTCTGAAATTATTTTTGCTACTAAAATTTTGAGGAAAGAAATGTAAAAATAAAACGTATAATAACTTCGAAGTATTAAATCAAGGCACATGTTTTTTATTTTTATTTATTCATTTTCAGTAACCTGTATTCCTAAATTCATAAAAAGGGTTTCTTTTAATAAGCTAATTTTGTAAAATCAGAGATGTTGCTTGAATAATGACTATTATTTAATTCTATCTTTTCCTCATTTAAATAACACTTTAATGCCAGATTAAAATGTTTATATATAAAGTGTTTCCTCAGCAACAACACAGTCATTTTTAGGTTTATTCTGAAATGTGTCCATAAAACAGTTTTGTTTTTCTCTTTTATATCTTTACTGCCTAACACATTTCCTTGTATACAATAGACTTTTAATAAATTCTTGTTACACTGAAGTGTAACTTCAGTTTGAAATGATTAATAGTGCTATAGTAGCCATACTGATATATCTGATGTCCCAGACCTCAAAAAGATTGTTACTGGATTAAAACTGATTGTGTTAAGAAAAATTCAAAATGTCAAATAAAATTGAAAGCATCAAGTTTGACATGCATCATTAGTTCTGTATGTTGTTGTCTAATTCAATTAAACACTCAATGCATTCCTATGAGCACTCTGCTAAGGAATGAATATATACAGATGTATAATATTCCTGGTGTTGTCAGGAATCAGTTTTGGCAATCAGGGATTTTCATTATGTTTGTACTTTTGTAAAATTCTTCCAACTTCTGTTTTCTATTTTACATTCTTTTCTGACTCCTTACTGAGTATAATACAGTAGTTATTTCTTTTGAGAATGATTTGTGTTATGTGAGATGGGAGGTCTCTTCAAATTCTCAAATTCTTTGAGTAGCATAAGCCAATTTAAATAATAAATCTACAAATCCTAATGCTTCCTTCCACTGTTAAGAGAAAATAAAGAGTACAAAACAAAAGTTGATAAACCTAGGATCTTTGGGATTGTATTTTCAGAAAAAAACTATCACTTATACAATTTTTGTTAATGATATTTCCATTTTCCTAACCATCAATTGAAATTACATACATTATATGTGTTAGATATTATACAAGTATATATTAGATATATTTGATATATTCCAGTCATAGGTCTAATTCTAGTACCTTAGTAAGACTCATGGACATACATTTTCCTCTTCTAAGATCCTTACTATTTTTTGTTTTTAAATCCTGATTGATGCATTTGTATAAATATCAGAGGCCATAGGTTTTATTATTGACTCTGATTTTTCTCTACTGTAAACATTTGGCTATTTCCATTATTATTCTTATTTATGAATTTTAGCTGTTTTTGTAATGTAAACTATGGGGCATGAACACAACAGTTTTCTTCTATTTCCTTTAATGAATGTTCAATTAATTAATTAATTAATTTTCTTTTTATTCAGTGCACAAAGAAGAATATTTCAGTATAATTTAAATGTGGGAGAATTTATTAGAGCTTATAAAACGTAGGATGGGCTGCCTCGGGATGTGCTGTAATTTATTGGAGATTTTCATTTAAAAAATTGGATAATAGTTTTTCAGTTGTGTTTTAGAAGGCATTCCTTTCAGGGTGGGGCTATTGCCATAGTCTATTGTGACAAGAGAAACTAAGGAATAAGTTGTGTGAGAGGAGAAAAGGGGCAGAAATAAAATATATTGTAGAATTTAGACTAATAAGATATAGCAAGTGTTCTAGGGGAGTTTAAGGGTGGAATAGATTCAACTTTTGGAATTCTTCATTAGGGAAATACATGAGATTAAAGATTTTCCATTTTAAACTTTTTTATTGTGCTTTATTGAGTTTATTAATTCAAATTTGATATTTCTATTATACAAAATTCAATAAAAAGAAGTAGAAATGAAATAAGTAAAAAATGGAAGTATATACAACCAAGAAAAACAAATTTAACATTATTAATTATTATCTTTAGGTGAATGAGTAGAGGCAGAAAAAAGTAGTGAAAGGATATTATTAAAAATATGTGGGGGGGGCAGCTGGGTAGCTCAGTGGATTGAGAGTCAGGCCTAGAGACAGGAGGTCCTAGGTTCAAATCTGACCTCAGACACTTCCCAGCTGTGTGACCCCGGGCAAGTCACTTGACCCCCATTGCCTATCCTTACCACTCTTCTGCCTTGGAGCCAATACACAGTATTGACTTCAAGACAGAAGGTAAGGGTTTAAAAAAAAATATGTGGGGGAGGGGCAGCTGGGGAGTTCAGTGCATTGAGAGTCAGGCCTAGAGAAGGGAGGTCCTAGGTTCAAATCCTGGCCTCAGACACTTCCCAGCTGTGTGACCCTGGGCAAGTCACTTGACCCCATTGCCCACCCTCACCACTCTTCCACCTATGAGCCAATTCACAGAAATTAAGGGTTAAAAAAATATGGGGGGAACAAGGTTGTTCAGTAATGGAGAGCCCAACCCAAAAACAGGAGTTCCTGGGTTCCAAGCTCGCCTCAGCCACTTTCTAAGTATGTGATTTTGAGGAAGCTACTTAAACACAATTGTCTAACCCTTACCACTCTTCTGCCTTAAAAATGACACTTAGTGACTCTAAGTGACACTTAGTGATTCTAAGACAGAAGGAAAGAGTTTTTTTTTTAAATTAAAGAATAAGAATTTTTTTCCTCATTATATGTGATTGCTTTTAACTGTGTTATAGTAAATAAATACATGAGTAAATAAAAAGTTGAAAAAATCTTGAATGGCCTCCTTATCAGAAATAATTTATTTGAATATTTTTGGATAAATCCAATGTATTTAATGAATATGGAAGAAAAATAATTCCAAATTAGAATGTCATAGGAAATTTGTTAAGGTTGATACTGAAGAGTAGAAAACTAAAACTATTATAACATGCACTGGAAATAAGGATGGCAAAAGTGTGTTTATATAAAAGTAATTAACTAATTTTTGCTCTAACATTTTAGTTATTCCATAATTTCATGAAAAAACAGTTTAAACACTAAAAATTAGTAAATATAGATTTCCAAGTAGCACTATACCTAGCAATATGTTCTGTGTAATTTCTTCAAAGAGGAAAAATCATTACATTATATCATTATTGAGTATTTTATAAAGTTATCTAATTCTTAGTCTCTGGATATGATTCAAATACTGCATGTAGACTCATTATTATATTATTCTTAGTGTCTCTAAAAGAAATACCAAAAAAATATTCAAGTCAGTTTCATACCAAAGGGCTTTATAACATATTAAATGCTAAGGGTTTATTTATTTCTTTTTAGTTTATGTAGTATATTGTTACTACCTGAATAGCTTATCATTTTCTTTAAAGATTTTTCCTAGTCTCAGGTCTCTAATTCTGTTTAGGAAGTCTTTCTCACTCAATAGATAGATAGATAGATTTATATATACTTTTTTATATAGAGAGATGTATATATATATATATATATATATATATATACACACACATCTACATATGCATATATTTTATTTAATCCTTATTCTTATCTTTATTTGTATCATAAATGTTTAGCATTGTGTTAGGCATATAGCAAGTATTAAAATGAATGTTTTCCCAATCTAGTTAATATTTTTCATTGAAGGGGTAGGAAGGGCATATCATAGATTCAACCATATCCTTTATACCACTTTTCTTTAATCTATGTTTATTGCAAAATATTCATGCTTATTGTTCACCCTTCTGTTATCTTTTGTGTTATCCTTCATTGTAACTCTTCCAATTGTGGTGCTGCTTGATTTCCTATCCTTAAAACACATCTAGACAAATAACAGGGTTAAATAGATAAAGTTCTATTTAAAAAATCTTGAAGTTAAGATACTTTTTAAAATGTCAGTTTTCAAAGCAATCTAGCTCATTCTCCTTCAACGCTGGGCCTAACTCATTGTGTGTTTTTTATAACCATCATATAAAGTTCTAGAGGTCGCTTACTAATTGCTTATCAAAATTGGATAACAGGAATTCTTTATTCATTTAACACCCCATCCCATTTCAATAGTCATGCTAAACTTTTAAAAGTGGTCATAAATTCTATTTAGAGGTCCTACAACATTCTTGGACAATCAGCAAAGTATTATTTATAAAGAATAACATTTAAGGAACTTACCATTTATAGGGAAGGCCTCTTCTAATTGGAATTAGCAATTGACTCTGTGACAGTGGAGTATGACCTTTGACTCTTTTTTTAATGTTTCACTTGACATTAAAAGTCAGCTGGTCATCAAACAAAGTAATGTCTACTGTTATATTTTCAGTCTATATTGCATGTTTTTAACATATATGTAAAAAGCTCTTTAATGGAAATGTATGTTATGCTTAGGATCATAGAAATAGTCTGTGTCAGAGGTAGGATATCAATCCAAAAGGAATTTGGGAGCTTGTTCAGAAGTCACCATTGTACCAAAATATAATGCATCACTTTTTAAGTACTCTAATAAGTAAGTGGACAAAGTCTATATCAAAGCTTCATACAGTCATTTGAAATATTAGATTTGGAATGTGTAAATTCCAAGTTAAATGGGAAAGTCAAAAACCTTATGAACCTCAGTTTACCTACTTATAAAATGGAGATAAAAATTTCTATAGTATTCCTAATAAAATATTCCTATTAGGGTCAATGTGATAATCAGATTATTTAATATAGCTAAATCACTTGGTAAATTTGAAAGCATTATATACAATCTGGTCATTATTTTTAATTTTCTATTCTCAGCAGGAGTTGAGTTGGGAATATTGCTCTATCCTTTTTTGAGGGTATCATGTCAAGCAAGAAATGAATGTCATGGGAAAATTGCCACTTCTAAAAGATATCCAAATTAGAAATCCAAATTATATATTAATATACTGCTAATAGATGCCAAGTAGGAAGAATATCCACTGTTCAATAAATAATGGCTATAGTTATGTTCTGCTTTGAATGGAAAATATGAAAGACCAAATAAAAATTTTTTAACTTTAAGCTATTCAATACTTATATGCATTCAACTGATCAACTGTCATCAAATTTAATAGTATCATGGCATTAGTTTAATCAAATTATTTATCCATTTGAGGCCTCAATTTCACTGAATTTGGAATCAGAAGTACTGGATAAAATCTCAGCTCTGTCACTTAATTGGCTAAGAAACTTCCTTTAATTGGGCATCAATTCGATTATGTAGAAACTAACCTGTCTTTCCAAACAAGCCTAGGGAATGCATAAATAGTGGAGAAAATGTTGGCACAATGATGCTGCATTATGACAAAATAAAGAGTCTGGTCTAGATGGGCACAGAGTTACTTTTCATTAAAAAATTCTATAATCCATTTCTAAATAGAGAATAAAAAGATAGTTCTGATATAGGAACATCAACTAAACAATGATATAAAACTTCTTATAACTGCCAAATGTTACAGCTATGCTTGCTTCAATGTTTTCAAGGCTCTCTAATCTATAATGATAGCAGATACCAATTAATTAATAATAATAAACCAAGATCTGTGGCTGAGTTCATTAATTTCCAATGCAATATTTTATTTTACCTGTGTATATAGACAGTGGTCATATAGAAAAGGCCTAGGGCTTTGTTTCTGGTTAATCTATATATTGATCACGGGTGGGGGAAATGGATGTGGGTATTCAATGAATAAAGAGATTAATATCTTTCTCTATGTTTTTTTGCCTTTTTCCATCTCCTCTATTTTTGCTGCAAAGGAGCATGATTTTCTGGGGCTATTCACTTAAATATTTCACATAATTCTTTGAGTTTATAACTTAGACAATTTGAGAGAGTTTCTGCATGAATTTTCAAATGTCCAAAGAGCCAAGTACTGCAAAAAGCCATGAATAAATGAATAAAGTGAGCCAAAAGAAAATGAGGGAGAAACATCAGATAAAAATTCTGAATGGAGAAATATATTAGATTTTAAAATTAAGAAGCTCTATTCTGTGGTTATTGAAAAAATAATATAGAGAAATCACCATGGGGGAAAATCTTTCTCCATTAGCAAAAGGCAGATAGGGTATCATTTGAATTTCTAATTTTTGTGGTCTATGGTTTTCAGTGTCAATGACTTTTGTGCCATGGGATTTGGCATCAGTAGTGAAGGCCATGTTTCCTGAAAGTGTATTTATATATAGAAAACACTAAATAATGTGACTAAGTAGAGAAAGGGACAGTGTTACTGCATGAAGATTATGTTCCCATTTTGCAAATGCCCCCTTAGAATTCTGAATCATGCATTAAAATATGAATGATGAAATGAAATCTTCATGTCACATTATGGCTGATAAAAGTATCAGCCCTTGATCTTTCCTTACTGAGAATGCATGGTGTCATCAACAGCAAAGTCTAAGGCTCAGCACCAAGTGTTTTATTTTGGGGCATAAGAGTATTGTGAGAAGAATTTGGACTGAGCTATTTGTAAGAATTATGGCTGGGAAGAAAAAGACTTTCTCCCCAGGTATTTGTATTTAGAGAAGCTTGTATTTTTAATAAGATAATACTTTCATATAAAGGCAAATATATTTATAAAGCAATAAAATAAAATAGTGAAAAGAAAGCATCTAGTATAAAAGGTTCAGTTATGCTATAGAATGGACCGTATTCTCCTTATTTCACTGTTCCTAAAATATACCTTTACCACATACATGCATATACACACTCATTATCTCATCTTTCTTTTGTCATAATTGATTTTTAAAGATCATGTACTATTATGATGTTTGCCAGTTCATGACAGTATCAGAAATGTACATTTTACTTGTTTCTTGTAATTGAACTAAGGAATGAAAACATCTCCTTTATTTCTTTTTCCCTAATAAAAAAAGTTTCTCATTAGAAAAAAAAGAGGCAGAACCAAGATGGCAGAACAGAAGCAACGAAAGGTCAAACCACCTTGAAACTTCTCTCCAATCAAGCACAAAATAATACTTCAAAACAAATACTGAAGAGATAGAACTAATAAGGAGATGGAATGAGGTAACATTCCTTCAGAAAGCACCTTGGAAGCTAGTCAGAAAGAGTCTATTTAACTGATGCGAAAGGGGAGCATGACCCTCAGCAAGGTAGCACCAAGGAGATTCAGTGCAATCCAACAAGTTCCACCACTTTACCCCCTACTGCTCCAGGTTCTAAACTTGGGCCCAGGCCAATTTTCAGACCATAAGATCTTCCCTAAGGCAGTAGTAGAACATCTCACCTCTTAAGTTCCAAGTTCTAGTCCAAGTCTGCAAAAAGACTTTCCCAAACTCTAACTCAAGGTGATCCACAGTGTGCCTGAGAAAGACAAACATAATGGGAAGACCCTGCTAAAGCCTCCTGCAAGAACCTATGCCCCAGTATGGGGTAGTATGTAGTGTGCCCTATTGGTGAAGGACCAGACTGAAACTTAGAGTTTCTTCCCAAGTCTACAGTGAGACTCCAAGCTTCAGTGAAAGGTAGTCTACCACATGACTAAGGGATGCAATATCAAGGGGAAGCCCAGAATTCTTGCCAAAACTGCAGTGAGGCTACCCAGCTCAGCACAAGGCAGTCTACCATGCACCTAACAAAGTGTAAGTTCAGAGTGAGGCCCAGAGCACCAACAAAAGGTAGCTCACAGTGCTCTGGGCCCTGCAAGCCATCATCTGTACTTAGTGGAGAATGAATAAGCAGTTGGAGGTGGTTTTCAGAGTTTCCAAGACACAAGTGATCATACCAACATGAAAGAACTGAAAATTGCATAAACCAGAGCTGAGGGAAGCAGGAAAATTAAAATTTAAGAGAATACACTCTCACTCTGAGAATAGAGCCCATCTTTAAGATGAAAATTAAAGTTGATAAAAAAAGCTAGGAAAATTAGCAAATATTTAAAAAATACAAATATTCAAAAATACAAATTAAAGAAAAGTTTTATGGAGATAAAGAAGATCAAGGTGCAGATTTAGAGCAAGTGAGAACAAAGCAGCTACATGCAAAACTTCAAAGAAAAATGGTAATTGGTCTTAGGCTCTGGAAAAACTCACAAAAAGTAATTAAAAAATCAAATAAGAAAGGTACAGGAAAAATGGAGGAGAAAAATGAAAGTGATGCAAGAATTAAATAATACCTTAAAAAGCAGATTTGACCAAATTGGAAAAGAGTCACAAAAATTCAGTGAAGAAAATAATTTTCTAAAAAAGTGGTATTGGCCACATGGAAAAAGAGGTTCAAAAGATCAAAGAAAATAATTGTTTAAACATTAGAACTGAGCAAGTATAAGTTACTCCTTAAACATTAGAACTGGGCACATAAAAGATCATGACTTCACAAGACATCAGGAAACAATAAAATTACATCACACAATGAAAAAAATAGAAGAAAATATGAAATATCTCATCAAAAAATTGACCTGGAAAATAGATGCAAGAGAAACAATTTCAAAATTATTGGACTTGGCAGTCATGATAAAAATAATATTAAAAGCCTAAGAATTACTAATAATTAAAGAAAACTGTCCTGATATTTTTGAACAAGAGATTAAAATAGAAACTGGAAGATAAACCTGCAAATGAAAACTCCCAGAAATATAATAGCCAGATTCAAGAGATTCTAGGCTATATATAAAATACTGCAAGCAGACAGAAAGAAAAAAATTAATCAAATACCTTGGAATGGCAAGCAGGGTTATATAAGATTTAGCAGCTTCTACATTAAAGGATTGGAAGTCATGAAATATGATATTCCAGAAAGTAAAGGAACTAGTTTCACAACTGAGAATCATCTACCTAGCAAAATTGATTATATTGTTTCAGGGTAAAAAATGATCATTTAGTAAAAAAAGAAAATTTCCAAGCATTCCTGATGAAAAGACCTGACAAATAAAAAATAAGATGTCCAAACCCAGATCCAAAAGAAGATTTAAAAAATAAGTAAAAAAGAGATAATTTAAGGGATTCACTAAGGTCAAACTCTTAAGTATTCCTAGTGTGGAAAGATGATATAGGTCATACTTATAATTTTTATCATTATCAGAACAGTTAGAAGAATACATAGAGAGAGGGTGTAAGAATAAGCTGATTAGGATAACATGATATTAAAAAAAATCAAGGAATGAAAAAGAGGATTGCACAGAAAAAAGAGGTAAGAGACGGGTGGAATGGGGTAAATTATCTCACCTAAAGAGGTGAAAAATATATTAAATTATAGAGGAGTATGGGGGTGGGGGTAATGGACAATGCTTAAACCTTGCTCTCATTGGAATTAGCAATCAATCAGGGCTATTTGCCCAATTATATAATAATAAATCTGACAGTCTAAATTAAATGGATGAATAATAACAAAAATATAAAATATCCAGAATAATATGAGGAAATAGAACATTTAAATAATCTAATCTCAGAAAAAGAAATTGGATAAGCCATCAAAGAATACCCCCCCAAATAATACAAAACCATAGAGATTCACAAGTGAATTGTATCAAACATATTAAGAATGGTTAATCCCAATAGTATATAAACTATTTAAGAAAAAAGGCAAAGAAATCCTACCAAATTCTTTAATGATACAAAGAAATCCAGGAAAGGCAAAAACTAGACAAAGAAAATTATACATCAATTTCCTTAATAGATATTGATGCAAATTTTTGAAGTAAAATACGAAAGAGGAGACTAAGGCAATATATCATAATGGTTATTCATCTGACCAAATGAGATTTATACCAGAAGGGCAGGACAGTTAACTAATAGGAGAATTATCAGCCTAATTGACCATATCAATAACAGAAAAAATATAAATCACAGTATGATTTGCATGGATGCAGAAAAAGCCATCAACAAAATAAAGCACCCATTCCTATTAAAAACATTAAAAAAGCATATCAAAAATGAGTCATTCCTTAAAATTATAGATAGTATATATTTACAACATCAATAAGAATCATCTGTAGAGGGGATAAGTGAGAAGCCTTCAAAATAATATCATGGATAAAATAATAATGTCCATTATCATCACTATTATTTAATGATGTACTACAAATTCTAGTTTTAGCAATAGGAAAAAAAAGAAATTGAAGGAATTAAAGTAGGCACTGAAGAAACTTAGATATAAATCTTTTCAGATGATATGATAGTATACTTTTAGACAATAAACTAAAAAACTAATTTAAATAATTAATAGCTTTAATAAAGTTGCAGGATACAAAAATAAAACCAAAAAAATTGTCAACATTTCTATATATTACAAAAAAAATCCAGCAGCAAGAGATAGAAAGAGGAATTCAATTTAAAATAACTCTAGATAATATAAAATACCTGGCAATCTACTTGCCAGGAAAAGTATAGTAATTATATGAAAAAAATTACAAAATACTTTTTACACAAATAAAGTCAGATCTAAACAAATGGGAAAATATTCATAGCTCACAGACAGACCAAGCTAATATAAAAGAAATGAAAATTATACTTAAATTAATTTACTTAAGTGCCATGCCAATAATACTACCAAATAATTGTATAGAAATAGTAAAATCATAAAATACATATGAAAGACCAAAAGATCAAGAATATGAAAGGAATATAATGAAAACAATGTGAAGAAAGATTGCTTAGTTAAACAAAATCTCAAACTGTATTATAAAGCAGTAATCGTGATAATAATCTAGTACTGGCTAAAAAATAGAATGGTGGATATGTGGAAGAGATTAGGTACACAATATAAAGAGTTAAATGACCTTAGCAATCTAGTGTGATAAACCCCTAAATCCCAGCTTTTGTGATAAGAATGCACTATTTGGCAAAAACTGCTTATAAAACTGGAAAATAGTATAGTGGAAGCTAGGTATAGACAAATATCTTATTCATATTAAGATAATATCAAAATGGGTATGTAATTAAAACATAATGAATGCTAACACAAGCAAGTTAGAGGCAAATTGATATTGTTACTTGTCATATCTATGGAGAAGGGAATAAGTTATGATCAAACAAGAGATAATGAACATTATGGGATGTAAAGTGAATAATCTTGATCATATTAAATTTAAAATATTTTGTGTAAATAAAACAAATATAACTAAGATTAGAAAGGGAAACACAAACTGGGAAACAGCAACAGTAATATTGCATGATGATCAAGTGTGAGACCTAACAACTCTCAGTAGTACTATGATCCAGGACAATTCTTTTTTTTTAAACATTTATTAATATTCATTTTTTACCTGTTTATATGCTTCATACCCTACTTTCCCCTTCACCCTCCACTGTCCCCCCACCCATGGCTGACGCACATTGATCCAGGACAATTCTGAAGAACTTATGCTATCCACTTCCAGAGAAAGAAATGTCAGAGTTGGAATACAAATCAAAGCATTTAATTTTTTTCACCTTAGTTTATTACTTCTTTTATTTTGTGGTTTGAGTTTTATATGAGAAATCTTTTATAACAATGATCAATATGGATATATGTTGTGCAAGATAATTCTTGTTTAACATAGATCAAATTCTTTACCATTTCAAGGAGGGAGGTGGTAAATGAGTGAAGGAGACAATTTGGATCTTATAATTTCATAAAATGCATGTGGAAAAATGATATTACATGTAATTGGTAGAATAAAATGTCTATAAAAATAATAAAGAACTTTACAAATATTTTAAAAATATCTTATCTTTGAGATAAGTCAGCAAAGTAGCTCTAACCCAGGAAAAGCTGCCTTTTGTCATCTCATTGTAAGAAAAAAGAGCATGAATAAAGGCAGTGTGATAAGAGACAAAAGAAAAAAATCCAGATTAACTGTTTAAAGAAGGTAAATCTTTTCTTATATAGCAAAAAAAATTGTCCATAGTCACAGAAAATCAAATAACACTTCAAATCCAGACACTAAGACATATATATCAGAAGATAGATAGATAGTAGATAGAGAAAGAAGAGAGAGAAGAGATAAAAGAGAGAGGAGAGAGAGAGGGAAAGTGGGAGAGAGGGAGAAGGGAGAGAGGGAGAAGGGAGACAGAGAGAGAGAGAGAGAGAGAGAGAGAGAGAGAGAGAGAGAGAGAGAGAGAGAGAGAGAGAGAGAGAGAGAGAGTTCTGCAATAGGTAAAGTTTTTCAATTCTAGTTATGGCAAACATTCTTTCATTTAACATTTCTTACCCTCTTTTCCTTTGCATGATGGTGCCCATAAGTTATCCAACTTGACCCTATGACAACTCACATAGTCTTCTCTCTTGCAAATATCATTGGGCTTCAAACTTTCTAATGACTCTAGAGTAAAATATACCTGATATCTAACAATTCCTCTTAGGTCCTAACTAGAGAACAGATATTAATTTAATAAGCTAATTTAAACTAAGAGACAATAGGAACTGATGGTGTTCTCCTATGTGAATTTTAAAAATTACTATTCATATTTATATTGCAATTTTGAGATTGCACAGCATTTTCCTTATATCAATCCTGTGAGGTTCAAGTAAGCAACTTGAGTATTACCTCTTTATCATGTGTTGGGAAATGGAAGTTCAGAGAGATTTTCCAATTTGCTCAATAACATCTTATCTAGTAAGTAGAAGTACAACTGAGTCACAAATTTAAATTCTAAGTTCAGAAGTCCTTTCAATACATCTTGCTATCTTAAAGCTAAATAAAAAACATGAATAAAGTAATATATTTACATGAGGAAGAGAGGCAGTCATTTAAAATAAATTTTTACCAGGAATATGACCATTGAGGGGGAAAGGAGGAAGCTACATGGAGGGAAAACATTGAGAATGGTCCTTTAGATGACACAGTTGAAGGTGAAGGTGATTTTCTGAATATATTTCTAGCTGTTGATCCAATAGGGATTGATGGAGAAGGCCCTGGTAAAGGGGTAAAGATTTAATGATAACAACCTCAGGGTCCCACCCAGTGGCAAGAGGTGTTTGCAACACACAAATGTGGGGCATCCAGAGGTAAGTAAAACAAAGTCAGCACAGAGATTAAATGTGGTAAAATAAAGCCTTTTTATTCTATACATTGAAGGGAAGTAAGGATGCCTTTCACATCACACAATAAAGATAATACTTCTGAGCTACAATTGAACAAGTATAGAAGAGGAGCTATTTCCTTGAGGGATCAAAAAAAGGAAAGAAAAGTTTAAGTAATGTTTTAAAATACTATTCTAAAGTTAATTTCAAAATAATTACTTCAGAGAAATGAATATAATGAAATTAATATACCAATTGAAAACAATATTTATTTTATTCCGTCAAAAAATCATCCAATGACTCAAGGACAAATTCAACAATTGGAATATATCTGAACTTTGTGTTTCTAGATTCTTTCATCTATTTACAATGTTGTTTTTATTTAAAATATTTTTTCTGATATTTTCTCTATCACTGAGAGTATATAAATATATTCCTCCTTATATTTCCCTTGTCCTGGACATTTTGGTTTCAGAATATTACCTATTTTCATTGTCAATGATTTACAGAGAATTTGCTCAGAAAAATGAAGAACCGACTAAGAAAGACTATAGAAAGAAACGTGGTTCTTTTGATTACATAATAATTGTTGGGAGACATGTTGGGAGTTTCGACAGGTAAAATAGAACACATGATATCACTCTTCCTTAATCTAACCAATTCAGTCTTTATATCATTTAGTGGCTGAATTATGGAAGTTATCTTCCTCCTAATTCTTTGTCCTGATTTAGATGAAGGTGAAAAAAACTCAGTATTCTTTTCAAAAAAATGATCAATATATTGAAGGGTTTCTCTCACACACAAGGAAAAGAGAAGAGTCTATGGCTGATCTTCATATAGCTAAAAGGAGAGAAATGTTCTTATTTAACCTACACTAAACAAATAACTCCCTTACAGTGAGAAAGGATATTTCTGTAATATGTTATAGCTGCTTTTGTTAAAACTAACTGCTTTCTAACCACATGTGCATAGAGAGGAAAGAAAGAAAGGAAAGGGATAATGCATGTGTTTCTGAGAAATCAATGAATGAACATTGTTAAGCTTAAGTACATAGTACATTTTGGGAATCAAATAGAAATAACGTGCACTTCTTCCCAATGCAGTTTGAAGATGCAGTATTTAATCTATGCTGCCAATGAAATTCAGTATTTTATGAATGTCAGATTATGTATATTTATGTGTTTAGTTGAGTCCAAACTGTCAAATTTAAATTAGTAGCATAGTAAAAATAAATGTAAATATTGATCCTCTGATAGGAGAATTTTCAGGGATCTAACAGAGTAAATTTGTATTTTTAACAGGTTTAATTATTTTGCTTTGAAAAGATTTATATTAAGCTCTTCTAAAGGCTCTATTCCCAAACTTATTTCAAATGGATTGCTTTTATTATGGACGATCATTGATAAGAATGCAAAATAACTACATATGTTTATGGTTGGCAAAGGAACACTATCAGGTACATTCATCACCTTGTTGATTAGAGTTGCAAGGGACTTTACAGTTTTTCTATTATAATACTCTGATTTCCCAGTTCAGGAAACTGAGACTTTAGAGATATTAAGTTATTTGTCCAAGATCACACAGCTATCTGATCCAGGAATCAAATTCAAACCTTCACACTCCACACTTGGCACTCTATTACAACATAAAATCCACTTTACAAATGAGAAATGTTATATTCTGATCCTATAGATTGGTTTTATTAAATAGAATAGAGGGAATGAGAGATTTGCAATCTAGTGACTTTTATGAGGTCCCCCATTCACTTGCTTCACTTTCAGTGGGATTAAAAGGAATTGTGTTATGAATTTTGGATGAATTATATATATATATATAT
>NC_058135.1:151334669-151405362 GCF_016433145.1 Gracilinanus agilis | reverse complement strand
ATATATATATATATATATATATATATATATCTGAAAGATCACATTCTGAATGACTGAGAAATTGAAACAATGTGCAAAAATACAGGCATAGTTTCAACTGGCAGATTGCAATCTGTTGGTTCAGATTTGACAAGACAGAAAGGGCAGAAGTTATCTAATAAATCCTGCTTCTGAAGGTTTGCTAACATAATTGATAACATTACTGATGACACCAGAGGCACATACTAGACTAAATGAAGCAAGATCATGCTAACTTCTTTATTACAAAAAACAGCACAGAAATAGATTAGTGATTTTCATTTGTTTTTGGAAAAGACAGCGTCTAAAACAATGTTATAAGCAAAAAAAAAAAATCAGTACTGCTCTTAATGCATGTTTAGCCTACATATAACTCATTTGCAGTTGATGACATATAGAAAATATATTCACACAAATTATTCTTTTTTAAATTCCTAAGCATTCTTTGTAAAAGAATCTTAATATTTATAAATAAGTTTTAGAAAACTAACTAAATTTGATGTTTTAAATTTAATTCTCCATCTTCTAATCCAAGATAAAGTTTGATTATATTCATTATGTGCTGTGATTTACATTATATTAAATTGGTTACAATTATTTTGAAATTGGTGTTATTTTCTCACAAACTTTTAAGTGCCCCAAATGAATAAATTGATAGCATATATCACTTACCGACTCTTTTTTATTTTCCCCAAATCAACATGTAGTTATTCAAGCCTATAATATGTACAAGACACTGATACCCATAGTATATAATCATACATAATAAAGTACAGTAAAATTGAGAAGGAGGGCAAAAGGTACTATCTGAGGTCCAAGTTGGGAAATCATTACTAATAAGAGGATCAGAGAAGAATTTATGGAGCTGGGGCTTTGGTTACCTTCTTTGTTGCACAGACCCGTTTGGAAATTATATGGAGCTAATGAAGTCCTCTCTACACTAACAATATATAACTTCTGAGAATAGAGATTGTTTCATTTTTATTTTTATATTTTTCATAATTCTAGATTTATTTAATTGTTAATATTCTATTTAAGATTTTATTTTACCTTGTATATATTCATAGATTATGCCAACTTTTGGGTTTCCTTTTCTAACAAAATAAAATAAAATAGTAAAGCAAAACTGATAATTCAGTGACATCTGAAAGCACACAATATTTCATATTCATAGAATCCTCTTAACTATTTTTAATCCCTTCCCTAACAAAACTGAGGGGCAAGGGGAATGGTAAATCTCCTAATAAAAATACAAAGTCAAGAAAAAAAAATGCTATTTGTAACAGAAATATAATATCTGTCATCTACAGTTTCTGTAGGAAGGTTTATTTCATCATCATTTTGTACAACTAAGATTGGCTGTAATAATTACTAAGGAGTTCCACTGCCATTCTGTGTTACTTCTCTATTATAATAGCATTCATGTATTTTGCTTTCTCAACTACAACATCAACAACTCCTGGGTAGTTTCTTAACTTTTTAAAAATATTTTTATTTCACTAAATATTTCCTGATGCCATATAAAAAAATTTTGAGCAATCACTTTTTTTGAGTTTTGCATCCCAAATTCTCTCCAGTTTCTCCTTTCTCTTGAGAAAGCAAACATGTTGCTTTCAATTATACATGTAAGGTCATGTGAAACACAATTCCATATTAACTATGTCTCAAAAGAAAACATAAACCAAATAAAACAATAGAATGAACAAACAAGCAACAAAAGTGGTATACTTCAACCTGCATTTACCAGTTCTCTTCCTGGATATGGAGAGTATTTTTTATTGGGTTTTTTGGAATGATCTTGAATTATTGTCTTAATAAGCAGCTAAGTCTTTCACAGTTGATATATCTCTAATTTAGTTATGAAAACAACCTTTATATTTAATTCATTTATCCATGTTGATCTTATTTTGGTATGATATTGAGATTGTAAAATTTGATTCTATTTCTAGTTTCTGCCATGCTGGTTTCAAGTTCTTAAACAATTTTGTCAAATAGTTATTGAACAAAAAGCTTGGATCTTTATGTTTATCAGACACTAGATGATGATGGTCATCACTGGTATGCATTATGTATATAATCTATTCTATTGCTCCACTACTCTATTTCTTAAGCAACTCCAGATTGTCTTTATGATTAAAGGTTTGTAATATAGTTTTAAATATGGAACTGAGATGGGAATCCTTCATTAACAGTTTTTTCATTTATACTCTTAATATTTTTTATCATTTGTGCTTCCAAATAAATTTTGTCATAATTTTTCTTCCTTTATGAAATACTTTTTATTTCTATGGCACTGAATAAATAACTTAGGTAGATATAGACTTGTCACTGTTATTATATTGGGTTGGTGTAACCATGATCAATTATTTTTTAGATAATTATTTAGATCTGTCTTTATGTTATGGGAAAAATGTTTTCATATAATCCCTGGATTTGCACTGGCTGGTAGAATCTCAAGTATTATATATTGTCTGCAGTTATTTTAAATGAAATTTCTCATTTTCTGCTGTTGGAGTTTTGAGGATAATATATAGAAAAACTATGAGTTTATTTCTATGAACTTATTTTATATTGTGCAACTTTACTAAAGTTCTAATTGTTTCAAGTAGTTTTTTAGTTGATTTTCTAAGATTCTTTAAATATACCATCAATATCATCTGCAAAAAGTCGTAGTCATCTTTTTCATTGCCTATTTGCATTTTTTCAGCATCTTTTTTCTTATCTTATATAGGTAGCATTTCTGGTACAATACTGAACAATAATGGTGATAATGGGCATTTCTTTCATTTTTGCTGTTCTAATTGGGAAAGTTTCAAGTTTATTTTAATTTCAGATAATGCATATTACATCATTTAAAGTAGATGTCTATTGATTTCTATGCTTTCTAAAGTATTTATTTGGAATGACTGTCATATTCTGACAAATAATTTTTTCTTGCACTTATTGTCAGGCTAATTGTGGGGCTAATGATATGCTTTTTGTTGTTATTGCATTTTATATGGTCAGTTATCATGAATGTTTTCAAATATTGAAACAGTCTTTTATTCTTGGTCTAAATACCATCTATTGAGAGAGCATAACCTTTGTGATATAATTATTTAAATATTTTATTTTCTATTTTTCTGTGAATTTTGTATAGGTGAAAATATTCATTAATTTTTGCTTAGATTTTTAATTTTCCTGATATATAACTGGTCAATAAAACTCCTAGTGATATTTTTATTTTCATCATCATTGTCAGTACATTCAACGTTTTTCATTTTTGATACAAGTAATTTATTTTTCTGCTTAAAATCAATATAAACAATGGTCTATTTTATTCTTCTTTTCCCATAAAACATGCTCAAAATTTTATTTATCAGGTAAATATTTAATTTCTTTGTGTGTTTTTTTAATTTCATTACTCTCTCTTCTGATTTTCAGATTTTCTATTTTGTTTTTAATTGTGGATTTTTAATTTGTTCTTTTTTAATTTTATTTTTAGTTGCATTGTTATTGCATTGATCTACTCTTTCTCTCTTTTGATGTAGTCATTTAAAGATATTCATTTTCTCATTAATATTACTTTGATTACATCCCACAAATGTTTGAATGTTGTCTCATTATCTTTTTCTTCAAATAAACTATTACTTTTATGATTTCTTTTTTGATCCACTCCCTTTTTTATTAGATTATTCAGTTTCCAATTAGTTTTTAATCTATAATTCAGCAGATCTTTACCAATAGAATTTAATTTTATTATGGTCTGAAAAGTTGGTATTTAAATGTTCTGCTTTTCTTTGCTTATGAGGCTTTTATTACCTAATATATGATTATTTTTTATGAAGGTAACATGTGCAGCTGAGAAAATGACAAAAAAAGTATATGAGGGGTAGAGGAGTAGAAGAGAATATGATTAATGGATGATAGAAAATGACATATTCCTTTCCTTTTTATTTTTTTTTACCTTTAGGAAAAAGAAAGAAAAAAGAGGAAAGAGAAAAATTAAGGAAAGGAAGTCTATTTTTACTAAGGATGAGAGGTGTATGATTTCATATTTACAGAAGGGATTTTAGAAATTATTAAGTATGGTCTTATGATTTTATATAGGAAGTGATTAAAGACTCTAGAAATGAAGTGACTTGCTATACTCACTTGAATACAAATATACCATTGTTTAATTTTCTCAAATCTAG
Organism: Gracilinanus agilis; assembly: GCF_016433145.1. NCBI lineage: Eukaryota > Metazoa > Chordata > Mammalia > Didelphimorphia > Didelphidae > Gracilinanus > Gracilinanus agilis. The sequence continues at coordinate 151,401,169 of NC_058135.1, read as the reverse complement.
GCTCATTACTCTATCTGTTGTGTAATTTAATTGCCTTAATGAGAGAGATAACATGAATACTACTATATAAATCAAGATATATATTAGACAAATTGATAATAATCAATAGAGAGAACTCATTAGAATTTAGAGGGATAACTGTTTCATCTAATTTCAGATTTTAGCTGGAACTTTCACAAAATCAGTAAGGCATAGAGTAGAGAAGAAGAGAAATTCCAGACAAGGTATATAGTCAGTGAAAATGTGAATGTCACTGGATCACAAGTAATCCCATTTAAGCAGGTCTTAAGAGCTATACTTTTGAAAAGTTGAGTACCTATACCATACAAGATAGCTTGTCTGGAGGCAATCTACATCTAGGTGACAGAGATGTGCTTAGATTCTAAAAATACTTTTCACTAACACAAGTACAAAGCTGTAGTCAGAAAATAACTTGTTTTTTATAATAAATAGTAATGTTTTAATATCAAGAGGCTGATCTTTACAGCAAAAAAGAATTACATAAGTGACATATATATATATATATATACATATATATATATATAAACTTTTGTCATAAAGTAAAATCCTTCATAAACCAAATAATTTCCTTGCATTTTAAAAATCATTCTTTAATTTTTCTTTTCTGTGAGTTTGGATTTTCATATATGGATTTGACAAAGAGAGTCATCTGGCTTCAGGCTTATAATCATACAGTGAGATTGTCATGATGATTTTCTCCAAGGTCAGCTTTTCCAATATGGGTTCTTTCTTGGTTGAACTCTGAATTAGAACACTTGGTCATTTGCCTTTGATTCTCTACTTATTGGCAGAGAGGATATGACAGTCAGAAGGAGTGAAGACATCTTCCTTAATTTCAGAATTATACCCAAATTCTCTACTCCCCTTTCTTCAGAAAAGTAGCAATAGTAATCCCTACTCACAGTGTAAAATCTATGTTAAAAGGACAGTAACAACTAAAATTAAATATTTTGTTTTGTACTGTATAGATATTTTTAGAGGTCTGTAACTCAATTATTATTCTATTTCTATATTACTTTTACTTCTATATTCCTTTACTTTGATTTTATCATTAATAGTAATCACCTCAGATTTTTCTTTCCATTTTTTGCTTCATTAGTGGCTTAATTATGAAGATTCAAGAATGAAATTCTGTCTCAATTCTACTACAGAAAGAGCTATAAGATTATTGAAGGAAGAATTAATCTCGTGAATTTTAGGCCTCTCCAAGCATGTGTATTTTCTCTTATAATATTCTCTAGGCATTTAAAAGTATCTGAAAAGGTTTTCTATAATTAGAATGAGAAAGTTTGAATTAGTTCCCCCTCTCATTTCTGTGACATTTATGCTATTACAAATTCTTACAACATACTTTCCTTTTTGATGTGGGGCTAAAAAATAATAGTGGTTAACAATATTAAAATTTCAAAAGATGGTTTCCAAAAAATGAGAATTATTTTCCTATTTTACCCAGGGTTCCAAGAGAGCTATTATAGGTTTTTGATTTACTGTAGATCCAATCCTTTTGAAAACTTAACACATGAGCTTTATCAGACTTAGTTCAAAGACATATAATCTAATGAAATATATAGTAATAAAATTAAAATAACAACTCATTCTCCTATAATCTTTAAGCATGTTCACCCACAAATCAACACACCCATTGTACTAGTATATGTTCTCAGTGAACAATTTGGGAGATACACACATGATGGGATCCTTGCTGCCAGGATATTAATATAAAGAACTACGTTAAATATACTTGACCTTGATTTTCAAACCTATAGCATGAAATATTCATAATATTTTATCAAAATAACTTTTCCATTCATTATAAAATGAAATTAGTTAGAAACATGTTTATTATAATCACCTGGAAAAAAAGGGAAATAATTACTTTTACCTGAAAATACATTTTTGTTCGTTTGTTGATATGCTTTAAAAACACTCAATTAAATGACATATGTGGGCTAAAAATATATGTATATATGTCGCACACACAGACATACATATATCCACATATATATGAAAACAATAAATGAAATTACATTTGTCTGTAGATCAATGAAATACTGCTGTACTTACATTTAAGTGAGTATAGGTAAAAAATGTAAAAAAAAGCCAATATTTCATCTATAAAGTTTAGTTATTGTGATTTTTTTAATCTCTTCTCTCTGAACTATTTATTTTTGGACACATAAAATGAAAAATTGTTTTTCTAATGCTGTTTTGAATAAAAGAAATATTGCAAAATATTTTCAAAAATATTGCTGGGGGCTCTGTCAAGAAAAGGCTGATGGTGCTAGAAATTTGTTTTAAACCAGAGCAGTTCATGAGAAAATAGCTGTCTCTCCTACCCTGACAGGCACTTTCCATGAAATTCACTCATAAACATTTCTATGGTGGATAGGCTTAGGTGAAGAGTATAATAAAAGAACCAGTCCCAAATAAATGGCAACAATGGAATAAAAGGGTGGCAGGAATAGTGTCCTATAAAACCAAAGACTACAAAATTCCAAAGTTTAAGGATCTCCTGATGTTTCATCTCCCACTAGACTAAATGAGATGAGGAAATAGGGACAAATGTGTTAACCTTCCAACTTAGAGTAATGCTGTGATTGATGTTTCTTAACTAAATGGATCATGCCTCTGAGAGAGTGAATGAGAATAAGACTGACAGAGTTCCCTGCAAGGATATTGATCCACTGACTCTTTTCTGGTAACCATTACAGTGACATGGGCTGACAGTAATTAAAATGACTTACACACTGGGATGGTTTCAAACTCAAATCTTCGACTGAAGACACCATAGCCTGCTGCTGTGCGCGCTCTGATTTGGAAGACATACACTGAAGCTGGTTTCAAGCCATCAGCAGTAATAGTTGTTTCTTTAGATTTGATAATTGTGTAGCTGGTTTCTTGATCCTTGACCCACACATAAACACATACACCAACAAACAAAAATAAATGTGAGTATTAGAGAAAATAAGATGAATCATATCAGTAAATTGGGAGAGTATAATTAATTAATAGATTTGTAAACTGTGATTTAACATCATCCTAATGTTTAAAGAATGATCATTAAAATATGAGTATATTGTTGATACATGATTGAAAAGTATTCTCTACCAATTAACAAGGACTTTTTATGTGGGCACTGAGGTACAAAGACAAAATGGGACCATCCCTAGAGACACTTAGAAAAGGGACTATATGTAACATATATAATATATGTATATACATGCACATTAATATGCATACAAAATATATACAGGGTACTAGGAACAAAGAATATAATAATTTATTAAGAATATATTATTTGATAGGCCTCTGAGCTAGATGCATTCCCAAGCGAATGCTACTGAACATTCAAAGAACAATTAACTCCAATACTATAATAAAACTCTAATACTACAATATAATATATTATTTGGAAAAATAGAAGATGGGAAGCTTTTAAAATTATTTTTATGATACAAATATGGTATTAATACCTAAACCAGGAAGAGCTACAACAGTGAAAGAAAATTGTAGACCAATCTCCATGGTTAACTGATTAAATTTTTAAATAAAACACTAGCAAAAAGATTATAGCATTATATCACAAAAACCCTATATTATGATCATGATGATTTTATTTGAAAACTGTAGGGGATGGTTTGATATCAGGAAAGCCAATAGCATAATTGACCATACCAAAAAGAAAATTAACAAAAACATATGATTATTTCAATGGATAGAGAAAAAGTATTTGACAAAATACAACACACATTCCTTAAAAACAAACAAACAAAATTAGAAAACATTGAAACAAATGGAACATTCTTCAAAGTAATAAATGATATCTATCTAAAACAATCAACAAGTAGTATAATGGGCATAAACCAAAACCCTTCCCAATATGATCAGAGGTAAAGCAAGGATGCCCATTTTCACCACTGTTATTTAACATTGTATTACAAATGCTGAATATATCAATAAGATAAGAAAAATTGAAGGAATTAGAAGAGACAATGTAGAAATAAAATTATCACTTTTTCAGATGATGTGATGGTATACTTATGAAATCCTTGAGAATCAATGAAAAAATAATTGAAATAATTGACAACTTCAAGGTTGCATGATAAAAAATAATCCAACCACAAATCACCAGCATTGCTATTTACTACCAACAAAAAGCAATAGCAAGAAATAGAAAAGGAAATTCTTTTTTTAAAAAAACTCTAGACAATCTAAAATACTATACCTACCAAAAAAAAATCAACAAGTAGGTGATCACAATTACAAAATACTTTTCAAACAAATAAAGTCAGATCTAAAAAAAAATTAAAAAAATATTAATTTGCTCATAGATAGGCCAAGCCAATATAGTAAAAATGACAGTCTGAATTAGATTAATTTACCTATTCAGAGCCAAACCAATAAAACTAACCAAAATTATTTAATAGTACTAGAAAAATTAACAGCAAATTTCACCTGGAAAAACAAAATGCCAAGAATATCAAGGGGATTAATGAAAAAAAAAACCATGAAGAAATGGGGCCTATCTGTACTACATCTCAAACTACATTATAAATTGGTAATCATCAAAAAATTCTGGTTCTAGGTAAAAAATAAGAGTGGTAGATCAATGGAAGAGATTAGTAATTTACATATGATATTACAGTTAGTATCCACAGAAACAATGTTTGATAAGCCCAAAGACCCAAGCTTTGGGGGAAAGAACTATTTGACCAAAAAAATAAACTGCTGTAAAAACTGGAAAGCAGTATGGCAGATAGTAGACATTGACCAATATTTCATACCATACATTAGGATAAAATCAAAATAGAAACTTGATCTACAAATAAAGGGTGATGACATAAAAAAATTAGGGGAAAATGGAAAAGTTGACCTGCCAGATTTATGGATAAGGGAATTATTTATCACCACTAAAACATGGAAAACATTACAAAAAATAAAATGAATAATTTTGATGACATTAAATTAAAAAGGTCTTGTATAAGCAAGACCAATACAACTAACATAAGAAGGGTAACACTAAATCTGGTTGAAAATCTTTAACACATCTGACAAAAAAAAATCATTTCTCAAATAGAGAACTGAATCACATTTATAAGAATACAAAGCATTCCCCAATTGAAAAGTGATTGGGGGCATAAAAGAAATTAAAACTCTTAACAGTCCCATAAAAATGCTCCATTACTATAGATAAGAGAAATATAAATTAAAACAATTCTGAAATACGACTCATACTTACCAGACTGGCTAAAATGACCAAAAAGGAAAATAATAAATTTTAGAGGGGACATGGAAAAATTGGGACAATAATACAGTGTTGGTGGAACTGTGAACTGATTTAACTATTCTGGAGAGCAATATGGAACCAGGCTCAAAGGTCACAAAATTATGCATACCCTTTGACCCTGCAATGCCATTACTAGCTCTGTATTCCAAAGAAATCAAAGGTGAGGGAAAAGTTTCTGTATGAAAATATTTTAGCAGCTCTTTTTGTCAGGGGGAAGATTTGGACATTGAGGGGTTGTCAATCACTTGGGGAATGGATGAATTAAGTTGCGGTATATAGTTGTAATGGAATACTATTGTGCCATAAAACATGATGAACAAGATAAGTTCAGAAAAAAACAAGAAAGACTTATAGGAACTGATGAAAAGTGAAGTGAGCAGAAACAGGAGCTCAATGTATTCAGTAATAGAAATATTATGTAATAATCAGCTGTTAAGAACTAAACAATAATCAGCAAAGCCAATTTCCAAAAAAGAGAGTCAAAATGAAAATGCTATATACCGTCAAAGAAGAACTGTTGGAGTCTGAGTTCAAAACATGCTGTCTTATGCTTTATTTCCTTCATGATGTTTTTTATTCTAAATATGATATTTATCTTCTATGACAACATAAAAATATGGAAATTTATATTGTTGAAAGTATGGGTATAACATATATCCAACTACTCACTGCTTGGGGAAAGGGTGGGAAGGGAGAAAATCTGTATTCTAAAATTTCAGAAAACAATTGTCAAAAATTGTTTCTACATGTAACTGAAAAATTTAAAAAGTAACTTTCCCAAGAAAACTTAAAGAATCTGAGGTTAAGTTGAACTCAGGTTTTCCTGACTCTAGAATCAGTGCAATTTCCATTGTACCAACTAGCTACCTTAGAATTAGGAACTGAATGGGCCAGGAAAGACCTCACATAGAAAGTCCAAAGTGAGCAAAGTTTTAAAAGAAATTAAAGATTCAAAAAAATATAGGAGAAAAGGAACTACATTCCAGAAATAGGGACCAATATGTACAAGTAAACAGATATAGGAGATAGAATAAATTTAAGGAAACTGAAGAAAATTCTGCTACTCATCTGCTATATTTTGCAAAGATCATTTTGGAGCTCTTCTGTAATGATTTTGAAAGAAAATAAGCTATTATTAACAATGATTATTTTCAAAAGATTTGAATTAGGAAATATAACAATAATATGTTTTCTGAATTATTATGTGTTTATGTGTTTCCATGAATTTTCAATTGTGCTTCCAGTGACAGATTTAAATTTCCAAAATCTTGGGGTTAGACAAAGTTGAATCTAGGAATAATATTATCCAGTTCTTTGGGAGAAAAATTTTCACTTCATTCCACTGATTTTCAAAGGACAACAAGAAATTTTGAACCACAGTTTTCTTTAGAAAGGCAGAGAGGAAAATGAAATGCATTGGAAAATGAATGGTAAATAAATGACATAATAATGATTACTGGTATTTTTTTTTACCTTTTTAAAAATCCTTCCAAAGTAATGCATGTTGAATGTAAGCTAATTGGTTCAAACCTAGCTGAATTCACCAAAGGTTCATTAAGCACATACTAAGATCATAGCACTGGTTATATGCAGAAAAGATAAAGATGAAAATCATTTATAATTTGGAGTCTTATATTTTATATAATAATGACCATACTGCATTTATTAAGAATTCCTTATGATTAAATATTTCTACATTTCTTGACACTATCTTCTCTATATATTTTGGTTGTTTAATCATTCAGATGCATCTGATGCTTTATGGTGGTTTTCTTGGCAAAGATACTTGAGTCATTTGCCATTTCTTACTACAGTATATTAAGGGAAACAGGTTAAGTGACTTGCTAAGAATCACATAACTAGGGGGCACGTCAGTGGATTTAGAGTCAGGCCTAGAGATGGGAGATCTTAGGTTCAAATCTGGCCTCAGAAACTTCCCAGCTGTGTGACCCTGGGCAATTAACTTGACCCCCATTGCCCACCTTTACCACTCTTCCACCAATACACAGAAATTAAGGGTTAAAAAAAAAGAATCACATAACTAGTGAGTATCTGAGACTAAATTTGAACTGAGGTCTTCCTTACTACAGGCCAGGACTTTATTCAATAAAACATCTAGCTGCTTCATCCTCTATATATACAACAGCAAATATTGCATTTACACAGGTAATAACAATCTATATTTTTATCTTAGAAAATATTAAATGTTTTATCCTTATTTTTATCTTTATTTTCCATATTAAATATCAATACAATTTAAAATTTGCATTTTCTGACATTTGTAATCCATATCCTCTCTCCACTCCCCAAGATGGCAGGTAAATGTTATGGATTGTATGTGCATTTCATACAATATATATTTCCATGTTTGTCATAATGTTCATGTATCACATGCATTTCAGAAAAATTAATGGAAGAAATAAAATGTGAAAAAGTATGCTTTAATCTGTAGTCAGATTCTATGCATTCCTTTAAAGGAGGTTGATTGTCTTTTTTCCCATGAGTCCCTTGGGAGCTGTCCTCAATCTTTCTTTTGCTGATAATAGTCAAGTCATTCATAGTTGATCATTGCACATCATTGCTGTTGTGTACAACATTCTCCTGATTTTGCTCATTTCAATGTATATCACTTCATATGAATCTTTCTAGGCTTTGTTTTGTTTTTGTAATCATCTCATTCATCATTTCTTATGGTACAATTGCATTCCATTACAATCATATTTTACAACTTGTTTAACTATTCATCAAATTGATAGGCATCCCTTTGGTTTACAGAACTTTACCACCACACAAACAACTGCCATACATATTTTTTGTACAGGTAGGTCCTTTTTACCTATGTTAAGTGTTTGTGGGATACAGATCTAGTACCAGTATTGCTGGGTCAAAGGCTTATACTCAATTCTCAATGTTTTATTAACTAAATATACTTCTCAGAGAGATTGTGTATTTGATTAATGTTCAAAAAATTTTAAGATTAGTTAATAGTTAATGTCAGAGTGAGAAATGTTTGAGCTTGACTCTACACTTCCAGAAGCTGATTCCTCCAAGAACTTGGTTATCTACTATAAACTTTTATTTTCAAAAAAATATTTTAGGGAAATAATCTTTAGAGATAGAAATGTGTTATTGATTTTTTAAAAGAGCTAATGGTAACATGTGAATATCTTTCTACTAAATGGTAGAACCTTGTGAAGAAGAATATCAGGATCATTCTACAAACTCCAATTTCTCATAGAGAATCAGTTATTATTAAACATTCATTGAAAACACATAAAATATGTTCATATCATAGAGAAATAATTCAAGATGTAGTTCTTAAATTCTAAAAGCTTAAAATATATTATCAGAAATTCAAAGTTTAATATATTTTTCACAATTTGTATAGATAGTACAATTACAATTATTTTTCCATTTTTATCAGTAAGGAAACCAGTAGAAGGAAAGTGAGTTGCCCATCATCATACTCAACCAGAGTAGTAGCTATGGCACCAATTTTTTTTCTTCCTATTACCCCTCAAGCCAGTTATTTTACACTTTTGACATATTGCCAGTCAACATCCCATGCTCTAAATCTACTAGGTATGCAGAAATATATACCAAATAAAAATACAATAATAATTTCCTGGGTTTTATTTTGGGATTTTGTTCTATATTTGTTTCAATTCATTTTTCTCATTCAATAACCTCAAAACAATTCATAACCATTGATTCAAAACTCATAGGAATATACCTAATATAATGAAAAGATGAACAAAACTCCAGTTATTTGATTATAGGTGAGAAAACATTTGTTTTTCTTTTACCATATAGTCCTTAAACAATTGATTAATTTGAAGGTGAATAAAATAAGGCAGCACATCTGAGCTTGAATCTTGGCTTACTACCTGTATCATTTTCAGCAGCCTCTCTGTTTCTTGGATTCTTTATCTTTACAGTATGACTACATGACCTCTGAGGTCCTTTACAACTCTAGATTTATGATCTTCGTCTATCACTGGGTTGACTTTTCATAAAAAGTTTTTTTTTTAAGGGAGATGGGATAGTTATGGGTCTTGAGCCCAATTTGAGAAGACAGAAATTTTTCTATTACAATCTCTGGTTCTTACTTTATGACCTTTGGCAAGTGATTTAAGGTGGTTTTCTTGGTTTTCTAGTTGTCAAAGAAGATGAAAGAGCTTACTTATTTGGGCTTCTGGGGAACTTGTTTTCACAATACTCAGTGCCAAACATGATGAAGAAGTCTAAATCTGAGTAGCTGGAAACCTATTTTGACTGTTTTCTTTCACATTTCATTCCACATTGGCAGGTAGAGGCCCAGATCTGCCCCAGCAAATGTTACTGCTATTGATTGTTCTGAGAATACCCAAGTGAAATATATCAGTGGTACTTGTAAAGACACAAGACTTGTCAGATTAATTCACTATTTTTCCATTTACTTACTTCGAGGAGTAAAATTTTTCAAGGTACATTTATTAGGTGGTATTTATTTAGTGGCATTTGTCATAGGTGATGAATGTGACTACAAGTAGAATATGCAATTCCGCTATATTTGACTTAAATGCAGTTTTGATACAAAATTCTGATAAAGTTTAACATCTTTATAACATGAGTGACTTTTCCCTATATAGTCAGTTTACATTATATTAATCACATAAAATTGAATATAATTTTCTTTTGTATAATAAGAAGGTAAGAAGGAAATAGAAAGGCATCAGGACACTGGAATCTTATTCCCTAGAAGAATGAATTATATCATATACATTACACAAATCTTTGATTTATCTATTAATGTAATTGTGTGCTTCTCAGTGGTATCATACCTAGGCATCTAAAAGTTTCCCCATTCTGAAATGATTAAAACTTCAAGTGCCATTATGAGCTTGCTGAGGACTGTTACATGATGTGGTGGCTAGTAAAGCATACTACAATTATATGTTTCAGAAAATAAAAAAAAATAGTGCCTATAGTGTTTCCATATTACCTTATATTTACCTTCTTATTCCTTCTCCATAAACCTTAAATATTATATTTCTGGATCCTAACCTTTAAAAATATACACCACTGATATCTGTATTTGTCCTCCTTTGAACTCTTTAGCTAAAATGGTAGATCTGCTACTTCTCCACTCTACCACTCCTCAGTTGAACAAATGAGTGACACTAGCCAGCTGCCCACATGCTGAGAAGGGAGGTTTTGGGGAATAAGAGCCAGCTGGCAAACAACAGCCCCAAAGACAGTTCCTCTATCTATGCCTGGCTTGAATTAACAGATGGCAATGGGCCCATCACTGTGTAGAAGCAGTAAAGGTCCCATTGACCTCTATTAGTTTAGGGCAATCACAGGCAGAAATGCCAGCTGGTGAATTCATAATCCCTGGCCTGGAAATCTCCTCCACTTATGCTTGGATAGCAAGCATCCAATGAAAGAGAACCATCATTGTGAAAGTTCAAAGTGAGCTCTGAAAGCCAACTAATAACCACACCCCATCTAGGATGAAAGATGGTAGCTTGCACCTGAGATTTCATTGAAATAGTAAATTTCCATACAAATACACTTCATCAAACACTGCAGGCTGACACCTTTTCTGCACTTCAATAATCTTATAGAGTTGTCTAGAGAACTGAAAAGTTACCTGATTAGTCCAGAGTTATATAAACATCATAAGTTATAAGTTTGTATATATAAACATAAGGACAGTTGTCTGGAATCCAAATCTTGCTGCCTCTGAAGTTTTCCTATCTATTATGCAGAATGCCTCTTACTCATCATTAAAGGTTTCTACAAATAATTTCACTGTATGGCATCATTTGGAAGAGATCTTCTCAGTCTACCTCATTTGTTTATTATACTCAGACTCCAAAATGTACAATATATACCCTGCACTTTGCCAGTATTATTCTTTTTTATACTTTTCTGTATGATTGTAAAATCCTCCAATCCAGATATTTGTTTTTTTTTATCTCAACCTTTTATATAAGTGATAGAAGGAACTCTAAAGGTTCAATCTTCCTCCATTGATATTGATCCTTCAAACAACAGGCATTTTTTAATCACCTACTATGTGCCATGAACTATGCTAGGTATTTTATCAGCAAATTACCTCCAAGATATGGAGACTCCTAGAAGAGTGAGAAACTAATTGATTTGCTTAAAGGAGAATACACACACACACACACACACACACACACACACACACACACACAGCATTGGCACCATTTTGGCTCATGTTTATAAAATAAAATGTCTTTCTAATTTTAGTTTAACCTTTTCTTTACTGTGACATATTGTCTTCTATCAGTTCTTCAAAAGATCACTAAAATATCACCTTCTATGAGAAACTATCCCTGGTACTCAAACTACCTCCTTAGTCAGAAATGTTATCCTCAACCCAGGGTCAGAGAGCACTTTTTTTGCTTCCACTTTCATGAATTGCCCAATCATTACATTATCTTCACTTATGCTCCAAATTCTCCTTCCCACTATCAGTTTCATGAGGGTAAAGATGATGTTGCATCTAAAGTTTTCATCTGAAGCTGGACAATAGTATAATTATCTTCATATATTAACTTGTAATTTCCAAAAATTAAATTTAGAATATCTTTTCCCGGCAAAAGGAGACAGTTGTTATTTTTAATTTTGTTCAAAAATTGAAGCCAAGAGGTTATTTCTTATCTGAGATCACAGAGGAATAAATAACATACATAGGACTAGAATTCATATAACTTGATTCCAACTTAAATTATTCTCCTACAATATAAGACAAGGCCTTCTGTTAAAGCCATTCTCTTAAAATAATTATCCTGGTGGAATCACAAGAAGAGGCTCTTTAAAAGATGCAGAACTCCTTGGAAAATACCTTTATTTTTTCTTTATAAAATTTAAAAAACAAAAAAATGGATTGCATGCCACACCATATCATACCCATTATTAATTATGTTTGAAGAGGTAAAAGTAGGCACCAAAAGATATTCAATCAGCCAATCAATAGTGTATTAAGCTCATTCTTTGTATCTGTAATTATACAAACTATCAATAAGCACATGAGAAAGTGTTCTAAATCTCTAATAATTAGAGAAATGCATATCAAAACAACTCTGAGAAATCACCTCACACCTAGCAGATTGGCTAAGATGACAGCAGGGGAGAGTAACGAATGTTGGAGGGGATGTGGCAAAATTGGGACATTAATGCATTGCTGGTGGAGTTGTGAATTGATCCATCCATTCTGGATGGCAATTTGGAACTATGCCCAAAGAGTGCTAAAAAATTGCCTACCCTTTGATCCAGCTATACCATTGCTGGGTTTTTACCCCGAAGAGATCATAGGGAAAAAGACATGTACAAAAATATTTATAGCCACTCTCTTTGTGGTTGCAAAAAACTGGAAAACGAGGGAATGCCTGTCAATTGGGGAATGGCTGAAGAAATTGTGGTATATGCTGGTGATGGAATACTATTGTGCTCAAAGGAATAATAAACTGGAGGTACTCCATGTGAACTGGAAAGACCTCCAGCAATTGATGCAGAGTGAAAGGAGCAGAACCAAGAGAATATTGTAAACAAAGACTGATACACTGTGGTAAAATCGAATGTAATGGACTTGTGTACTAGCAGCAATGCAATGACCCAGGACAACTCTGAGGGATTTATGGAAAGGAATGCTACCCACATTCAGAGGAAGAACTACAGGAGTGGAAACACAGAAGAAAAACAACTACTTGAACACATAGTTTGAGGTGGACATGGTTTGGGATGTAGACTCGAAATGACGACCCTAGTACAACTATCAATAATATGGAAATAGGTCTTGATCAATGGCACATGAAGAAACCAGTGGAAATGGAAATGTGCATCAGCTACGGGGGACGTGGGATTTGGGGGAAGAGTAAGAACATGTATCATGTAAGCATGAAAAAATTTTTTCCTAAAAAATAAAACAATAAATAAATAAAATATGCTTGGTAAAACTCCATACCATTAATTATAGCAACAAATCTCACAGAAATTTTAATGGACTATAAACTAATATTGAATCTTTGGTTATACATATTTAATAAATTCTCAAGGTAAATATTTTCTTTTATTTTATAACAAGTAAGTGGTCTTTTCCTTACTTTTGCATGTTTATTTCATAATATTCCCATATATTCTAAGCTCGGCTACTCTTTGTTCATATTAATTTTCCACATTTCTATCTCTTTACTTTTGATTGTCCTATGCCTCCTGCCTTGAGGGCCCTCATCTAGCCACACTTTTTGAAAGTTTACCTATTGTTCAAGATCCAGCTTAAATGAAGTATACTCCATGACACTTTTCCTAGCTCCCCCATATAATGCTCATAATTTGTTTTAATTTTTTATATATCAATTGCATTCCTTTCCTAAATTCCATGAATTTATTAGCTATGAAGCAAATAATATCATATTTATCAATGCAAAATCTCCAATATGTAGAGTTCTACATAAAAAAGTGGCTAAATAAATATTCATTGAATTGCACTTAAATGAGAGAGACTTTAAATACTATGTCTCCTTCATGCTATGAGATAAAGAATATATGTATATTATATATATGTGTATGTTTATATATACACACATATATGTTCTTGTGTATATTGGGCATGTGTGTGTGTATGTGTGTGTGTAATGGCTACACTTCAGCAGCCACAGTGACCAGAAACTTTTTTTTTCTCCTCTTTGTAGTTCTGATGCACCTCAAAGAGACATAGCCATAAAATCCAATGTCAAATCATTCTATCAGAGAGATTTCTAATGCCTTTTATTTTCAAATCATTTAAAGGAACTTATTTCCAACTGATAAACATGGCAAAGACATATTAGTCTACTCAGTGTAACATGGGACAAATGATCTCAGTTATGTCAAAAAGAATTGAGCTTCAATAGGACTAGCTTTGAGATTAACCATGAATACAGCAAAGAAAATATGAGCTAGCCATATTCAAAGAAAAGAAAATAGGAAAGATTTCATTGTCAATTTATTCAAAATACCATTATGAACATGGAATTATTTTAGTAATAAATGATTGTTGTCCCCAGACCACCAGAAATTTTGCAGCTAAACAATGCTATACTTGAAATAGACATGGGATTAGAAGGGATCCTCATGTGGGACCTCAACTAGTAGTGCATAATCTCTAGATGCACATCTCTATCAGTGATTTATGTGTTAGAAGTCCATCAGTGACATTTTGGGAATGATTCCTTATGGAACCTTTTAAAATTTTATTTTATTTCAATCCTTTTCTAATTGGCCTGTGTTGTCTTTTACAGAAGAAAAACTAGACAGAGCTCAACAAGTCTCAGAAAAATGTGAAACCTTCGATTTATTTTTGAGTAGGCATCATGATGTTTGTATTACATAAATTTCATCCAAAGGGAGAACATCACTTATCTAAAGAGGTATGTCAAACTGATGGCAATGATGAAGTACTCTATGAGGGTGACAGTAGACTACTACTTTCACTTTTTTATTCTTTCATTGAACTATTGGTTACACTTAAACATCGGGATAGTCTTAAATTCATAACATGAGTTCATGCTCTTCTGAAACCATTATTAGGGAACTATATATCATATATATGCTAGTAATATGTATATATAATGATATAAAATATATTAATTATAAATTCCTAGGAAAAAGGGGAAGTCTCCAAAAAGTAGGAAATCATTTATAAAAAAATTCCAGATAATGGAATTTAATGGAGTATGAACCCTGCTGACTAATGATTTCTGCATTTGTACCTCCACAGTAACACTATCAGCTGTTGATGAGCTAAGACAACATTGAATTCTGCTTTAAAACATTTTGCATGGACAATTTGTAACCTTCCCTAAAATCATATATTATTATTAAATTTTAGTCCTTAAAAATTATTGTATCTGACAGGTGACACATATAAATTTTAGAATATCCTATTTGATTCAGTGCTGAAGAGCTTAAATTTTCTTTTTCCCTTGGAGTAAAAAATAGATATTTAGCTTTTGCATGAATTAGTTGAAAGTTTGGATCTAGGCATGACATTGACTCTCCTTTAAAAACTTTTGGATTCTTAAAAGAACACTCCACATGAACTGTTAAGTTCATTATTCTATACATTTGTTGACTACATAATCATTGTAGTATGAACTAATCCCTTCACATTAGCTTCTGGAGAGGAAGAAGGTGGTGAAGGAATTAGAATACATAAACAAATATGTGTGTATGCCCATACAATATCTTTTATTAATGTGCCCATTTAATATTGAGAGATCGATTATGCCCTGAAAAATTTGGCATTGACCCTTTTGAGAAAAAATATTATGAAAAGTATCTTAAGTAGTTTTTAATATGCCAATATCAATCGATCAATAAACATTCATCAAGTATTTTCTATATTCCAGACACTGTGGTAAGCCAATGATATAAGTCAGATTCCAAGTTTTGCTCCTAGTTTTTTTCCATGGGGTTGTAAATAGTTCAACCTCATGAAAAACCTTACTACTAACATTTGGAATACATTCCTACTCTGGGACTTGAATTTAATACTTGTATTTAATGATACATGAAATGAAGAGATTGTATTTAACAGCTTCTAAGGTTCCTCCCAGTCCCAAACCAAAGATCCAGTGACCCCCTTTGACCTCCTATGTCTATTCCTGGTCTTTTTTCAGATGAAATATTAATGTCTACTTAAAGATAGTTTATCTTACAGATTCTATACTTCATTAAATGAAATATGTGAGGGGAGTATAATTTTAACCCTCCTAAGTACTGTGGACTGTGTTTCTTTTGTTCACCTAACCTTCTGAGGTGGGAAGATCAGGCCAGGTGTTAATTGGATAGAGTTTTCACATTATGGAGCACTGTACTCTCATGAGTTAGAGACATTAACCATTACAAATGTCACCTTTGTTTAAATCAATAGGTGTCAATTAATGGCTTCATGAAGATCCTTAATATTTCAGAGAACTGAGTTGAAATAAAGCAGCAATGCCCTCCTTCATGAATCTATTTAATATGAGTGAGGAATTAAAATTTCTGAAAAATGATTACTGGTACTGAGAGAAAGTAAGATTCAATAATCCTAAAAGATCATCTAATATCTCAATTGTAAGTATGGGAAGCCTAGAAGCATATCAAAAATGTATTTATATATATTATCTCCAAAGACTATCAGGAACTCATCATCTTTATTTCAAGGCTCTCTGTTATTTATTTATTTTTACGGATAGAAGCCTCATTATGTGTAAGAATTCCAGGAACTGAACTCACTGCAAACTTTTCAATATGCCCCAAAGCAGCCATTCTAAGTGCTGAGTCTGCTAGTACTCCAGGTTTGCTATTGCTTAGCAACAGTAGTCGAGAGAAGAGGTATGTGCTTTGTAATTGTCCAGCTTTAACAGGATTCCATCTTTGTCACCAAAATGGGTAAGAGTAAATAGGTGAGAGAGTAGCAGCTCTTTAATATCACTGAAATGTATTGCAGTAAAGCCATTATAGGCAAAACTAGAAATATGTTTAACATATAACTTCAGAAATTCAAAAAAGAGCAAAACCCTTAGGAATTCAAAGGAAATAAAAACTAACATTGAATAACTTACCAAGATGCTGCTCAGAGTCTCAAAGAAACTCATTCGTAAGAGTTAATAAGACATATTTTTGCTCATTGAGTAGCAGAAGCTTAACAATGTTTAATACATTGGTGAAAATATTTTTATTTGAATCTATTTTTGTTAAATTGAAAAGATTATTCGGGAAACAAATTCAGATAATATAGGTATCATAAATTAGGAAATATATTAACATATTTCCTGTAATATATAATTAAAATAAATATTTATTATAACATATATAATAAACATATAAATTATAACTATAACAAATAATATAACATAATAATAATGTAAATTAGCATTTAGTTAAGGCAAATACAGGTACTCAATTATTTTTTTCCTAATTTTGAAAAAAATGTTTACATATATGCAAGGTGAAGCCTGCTCAGTAAAGAAAATATGATGCTGTTTAAGATTAACATTAAGCAGGCTATATTTTCCCTCTATTTAGTTAACACAATTCATAGGATCATATGCATAGGTCTGGAAGTAGCTTCATAGATAATATAGCTAAACCTCTTATTTTTCTGTATGGAAGAACTGAAGCTCAGAGAGGCTAAATCATATGCCTAACATCACTCAGGTAGTTAAAGCCAGAGGTGGGATTAATCTTAAATCACAACTTCTCAGTTAAAAAATTTTTACCAAATTGTGTTAGTGTCTAATTCCCTCCTTTCTACATTAATATTTCACTTTAAATAAATTTTACATAGAATTTTCTACTTCACCTTTTCAATGATAATATTGCTAAATTAGAGAATTATTGTAATTTTGGCAGATTAAAAGTGCTTAAAGAAAATACAGTGGATAAACCCTCAAGCATTGAAGGATTTTACTTCTCCAAATTCAAAAGAGCATATAACCATGTGACTTTTCACAATGCTCTTCAAACTCACTGTTTATCCAAAGTCTTGCTCCTTTTATATATGAATCTCTCCCATTAGTTAAATTTGTCTCCTGATCAACTCCTAAAACTGGATGACAAGTATTCTCTCAGTTCTTCCACTACCCAGTATACTGAACATCATTAAACATGTAAATTAAAAAAAAAGTTTTGCTTGACAAATGCTATTTTTTAACTTTGTAGACTCTTAATACTTTGTATTGTTTGATCTATAATTTTGTTCATTACATTGCTTTTAGTCATCTGATTTTATATGTGTATAACTTCTTTAGACAATTGACAAGAATTCTGAAAAATATTTAGCTAGTTTGCTTCATTTTTGTAGTCACCGTTTCTATAACAAAACTGTAGTTTAAATTCCCTTGTGGTTTTCTTAGGACCTCACCTATTAAAAGCGATAAAAAGAGTGGAAATATTTTTAAAGCATATGTTTAGCAGAAGTGACACAGTAGGGAGCATGCATCTTGCTGCTTAGTAGGTTTTTCCTTATTCCAGTATCTTACTGTCAGCTATGAACAACAACTTCCTTCTATATATGTAACAATATTAACAGACAGACTTCCTCTGAGTTCAGCTTGTCACTGGAAAACTTGGAAAGGGACTATAAGTTATTGTTTTCAAATATTAGGAGAGATGTCTGGGAGAGTGAAAGCTTAAAACAAGGAACACTTTCTAACAATGCAATCATTCAATGAAAGGAATAAGATATATTCTCACTGGAGGTATTTAATCAGAATTTGAATGACCATTAATCAAGGAATTAAATTATGGAAATGATTAGGAAGGCAAACTAGATGAGCGCCAAAGTCTTTCCCAACCCTATAATTCCCTGGTAGAATACAACATTTTAAGTTTTTCTAATCATTCACTACAGAAAGAATGAACATAGATTAACACATAAAACTGCAACAATTTTAAAGACCAACTGAATAAATATTAGGATGAAAAGACAAAAAAAAACACAAGATACTTTATGTTCTGTTAACCACACCTTTTCAAAATATTTGATTTCATACTCCAGGATTATTCCATTGGGTCGATCTGGTTCTTGCCAAGACAAAGAGATGCTATTTTTGGCAATCTTTCCTTTTTTCACATTAGTGACAGGAGAAGGTGCTGCAAAATAAAACAAAGAAATAGAAATTATAATTCGTATATCACTGCTTTTCCAATATAATAACCATGTCTAAGATGGATTATATGGTCCTATGTAATATTTACACATTATCTATTGTGTAATGTTTATATATTTACATATATATGGATTTATAAAATTCCAGGTCAGTATCTCTCAATTCTTTCCTTACACCTCATATTATTTATATCACCTCCATGCAATTCAAAGTAATGAAAGTAATTAAATGACATGCATAGAGAAATCAATTAAATTAAGTAGAAGTTTTCTAAAAAATATCCTCAGTAATATCTTAAGTTGAAAAAACTGCAGACACCATCCAGGATAAAGGAGACATAGTGCTAGAAAAAAACCTTGGCAATAATCATAACAAACCCCCAGTTTTATGGAAGAGTAAAACAAGGCATGGGGTATTCAGTTTAGATTTCCAAGGTCACAGAAGAGTTAAATGGAACATACTATGCCAAAAGATAATTAATGGCCTATGTTGTCTCATACCCCAATATTTTTGGACAGTTCTCAAATATTAGTTAAGTTAATCATTTTTGCTTTTTACTATTTAGGAAATTGAAAGAAAATACAAACATATAGATATATTTATAAACTTGTATTTTTTCTAAATATCTTATTCATTGTTATTAGGCTCATAAAACAAAAAAAACACAACGTTTTCACCATATGTTATTACTTGTATAGAGTTGTCTTTGTAATTGTATTACAAGTTACAAGATTTATTTGTTGATTTGTCTACAGTATCACTTTTTCCCTATTTTTCAGTTTCCTGACATTGGTAAGAGACAACAAAAGACAGTTTTAATGGAACTTCAGGTACTAAATCTCAATATTATTTCAGTTTTATATTTGTACAAGGATAAATTATTCCATATGCTATAAACAGAAATAAACTATATAGCCTGCTTTTTGTGCTGAACTTACTATTTTATTGTTAAGGAATTTTTGAGCATATAAATTTTCTCCACCAATGCAAATTGTTAATTCTTCTATAAGTTACATAGGTATGCTCAGTGGCCTGAGAGCATGGACAAGTTGAGTGTTTTGCTCAAAGTCATACAGCAAGCATGTTAAACAAATGAGTGGCATAGTGGTGAAGCCAGAGACCCTAAGTAAAAAACCTACCTCAGAAATTACGAGTTATGTGACTCCAATGAAGTCATTTAAATTCTATATGCCCTAATTTCCCCTTGAGACAGTAGAGATAACAATGGCACCTATTTCACAAAGTTGTTGTAAGGATCAGATAAAATAACATGTATAGTGATTTTAACACATTAACAATTTCTATTAATATCATCGTTTAGAAGCAGAATTTGAATCTAGGTCTTCCTGACTTCGAGGTTGCTCATTTATCTATAATACTTTATTGCCTCAATTCCCATATCTCCATAATGCCAAACAAGCATGCAAATGTCAAAATAATTACTCATTTTGTTTACAAACATTTGAATTTCTGATGTCATGTGGACATCCAAATGTTTGGATATTAGTCAGACTATTTGGCCTTGTATTCAATATAAGTGGCTCTGGCCATATCTATATTACTCATCGTTGATACTTTGTTCTTTTGCCAAAGAAGAAGTGAGTACAAGAGGTGACACCAAAGATGTCACCAAAGAGTCCTGGCATATAACAAATACTTAATTCATCTTTGGTAAATTGGCTTGACTTTTACCAAAAAATGAAGTGGGATGATCACATAACAAGAGTAGGGGATTACAGATGGGCTACTCATATGTTCCACTAGTAAACCTGTAATATGAAGAGATCCAGAGGACGGCCATTGGGATATTACTGGATCTGATCATTTAAGGAAGGATATGAACAATACAACATTGACCAGCATGAAGGGACTGTGATCTGAATCACTGGAGGCAATTCCCCAATTCCTTTGTATTATATTGTAACAAATCCACTGTTCTAAGTGCTATTAATTGATTATGGGATTAAAAATCATCAAGGGTTGTGAAACATTTTACAAATGTTGCAAAGATACCTACACATTTTACAGATGTTTTGCAATTTTTATGGAGATTACTGATTTTTAGGAAAAGAACATTCACTTTTCAGTTTATTCTAGTTTGGAGATATAAAACATGCTGAGTAGCTTTCTGCCACGAGTGATGGCATATATTTCACAAATAGATAAACTAGCCATACTGGTAAAATGAAACAAAAAACTGCCTGAGAGTCAGAGGTTCTAGACATTAAAAGAGTGGCTTTAGAAAAATGTTGTCTGTTTGCTATTTTGAAGAATGTGACCAAATTCCTATTCCTGTAAGTCGTACTTAGCAGTGTTAGATTCAAGACCACTAATGATTTGTTCAAGACAGAAAGAACCCCATACCGAATATTCTTTTCCAGACCAGGCACTAGGAAGATATGGCAGTATAGAATAGTAAATTATCTACCATTTATCTCATCTTCCAATTGCTTTTACAACATAACAACTTGCTAGCTGTAATATGATGAAAGAAAAATTAAGAATGGGAAATTAAAAAAAAAACATTTTATTGACCATCACTTGAGATATGAAGCATCCAATACAGTAAATCAGGCAGGTAAAATTTATATATCAGTATGTTTTCTCAGCTGCATGATTGGTTTTGGCCAATATATACTTCATAAGAATGTACATATTCATTTGAAAACTTGGGCTGAGAATAGCTTTTGTGATTCTTTTTCTTCCTTTCAAGAGATTCTTTAAATGATTTCATAATAGAATACTTATATGGATATACTTTACTCCAATAGAATTTTTGTTAAGTTTACAAATTATATTGAATATTACTTTTCTAACTTAGGACATTATGAAAATACATTGAAAATTTCTGTGTAACTTTAAGAAAAAAGTGTATGTGTACATATAAGATTATAAATGTATATGTATTTATATTTACATATATTTCCCATATCTGTATATATGTGTGTTAAGCACAAAGTAAAGTCATAAGATATTAAAAATAAATTAAAAGGAACCTCAGAGGCTATTTTATTCAAATTTCTGATTTTACAGAAGAAATAATTGACGAATTTACATACATATTTCCAAGGTTACAAAGGCATGTTTCAAAGTCAGAATTTTAATCCATATCTTTTAGAGCTAATATTCATTCTACTGTACCCTTACCATGTTAACTGTGATTTTTAAAGTAACTTCTTTGTCACCTATAAACAAGTTAAAATTTCAATTTGGCAGAGTTCATTTTAAATACATTTCTAAAAGCACAACCAATCAGTTCTAGGTTCCTTGAACTTTACTTCTTTAAGATGTGGTATCTAAGTGAATATTATCTCATATCTCATATCTTATGTGATATTCAATCACTAATCATGGATGCTTGATTTTTTCTTACCCATAAACATCTGTACCTAGGCAATAAACCCTTTACAATCTTTGCCGCTTCGAAGGATATAAAGTAACTAGTGTTAAAAGTCCCTGGCCAGAATACTAGCTAAATGCCATTTCTGTTAGCAAGCCAGCTTTTGGAGCAATGTCCTCAAACCAGCCCCAAGATGGTGATAACTGTATAAAGCTGATGAAAGTCTGGACACTGACAACCACTAGAAACATAATGACCATGCACAAATTGTGAAAAACAGCAATACTCGATTACTGCAAATTATTCTCCAGGTCCATTGTGCATTCAAATAACAGTAACCAGATATGGTAGTGCCAAGGGACATATTCCTTTTTTCTTACCTTGTTTCTCTCACAACCCCTCCTAGTCATGCCCCGTCTACATTAGCATTCATTAAATAAGTTGTATTTATGTAAGTTGTAACATATAAAAGATAATCCTGAATTGAAACATTTCTAACCCCAGTCACTTAACTGAATCATGATGAACTATTAAAAAAGATTACTTTTTCTGCCGAAGAACAATTAATTAACATACTACAAAAACAAGTAATGAAGACAACAAACAAATTAATTTTTTCCAACCCCTGATTTCCAGCCAAAAGGGATGTGGAAATACTCCAAATTATGATGTTCTCTGCTGGAAATGGTCTGTGAGTTCCATTTAGCAGACCAGATATTATATTTGCTACTCTTTCAGGCCAGTGGGTCAGAATTACTCATGAGTGCTGCTCACTGATTTTTTGGGCTCACTGAAAATGGCATCACATGGCCATCTTTAAGAGAAAAAGTTGTAACATAAGAAATGAGAAAGAAGGAATTTACATATGCTTCATGAACATATTGACTAAGAATATAGATCTAAAGAGACTGGCTTTTTCCCAAGGACTGACTACCCTAAGAAACCTAATCTAGAGACAGCATTTTATGTAAAATAGGTCCAAAGATGAAATCATAGTCACCCTTGATTAAAACTTAGAAAGATATTTCACAAATAATCAAAATAGTAGTGAGGACTACTCGGTCAAGAATTGGCTGAAAGTCTTATCTGGTAGGTGTGAGGGGTGTAATAAACAGTATTAAGGCATGATTTTATCTTTAATGATCTTTAGATCCATTATAGAATAACAGAAAGTATGAGTTCTATCCACACTCTTTTTCGATCTCATTGTACTTTTGCAAATAAAATGATATTCTTTTAAAGAATTTTGCCCTATGATTTCATCAACCTGGAAAACTCCGAAACTATAAACTCTTTCCCTTGATGCAGATTTGCAATTTGTCTGTTACTTATAGTCTTCAAAAAATGACTGAGAGGAACATAATTTATATAAAAAAACAGGTAAATACAAGGAAGTATAAAAGACAACCCTGATCATTGCAATTTCCAAGGTTTCAGTGGTGATGTGTGCAATTTGCTTTCTGTCAGAGGTGATAGTCTTGAGATTAAATGGCTGGCCACTGTCAATGTGGGAATATATTTTACTTGAAAATGGATGTGTGCTAATACATTTCCTTTTTCTTGTAATTGTACCACTGACAATGGAGTTTTGGGAGGAAAATACTTAGCAATAAATAATGATGATACTTTTATTTAATTTTTAAATGGTAGTGGGATGGTCAGAACGGACATGTCAGATGATTGAAATAAAAAAAAAAACAGAATTGCCTGAGATAATAGATTAATAGAAATAATATTTCAACATCTTCATACTAATAGGAACTCATTCCTCCAAGACCCACCCTTTCTCTTAATTGGCATACAGCCTTTCTTATAGGCAGTGACTGGTATTACATAGAAAAATGATTTTAAAGTTAGCATTGTGCAGCTCAAATCTTAAATTGTAAACTTACTGATTCTATGATCAAGGGAAAGTTATGTAATCACATAGAGCTTCAGTTTTTTATCTGCAATATGAGGATATTTTTGTATCTGTTCACATAATTGTGAGAAAAAACTTTTTAAAACAATAAAGTATTATATAAATAATAGCTATTGAATTCAGAAATTTACTAAGAAATGTAGACAGTGTAAATAATTTGCTACAATAAAAACAGATGTGAAAAGAAATCAATACTTTCAACAAAGAGGCTTTTCTTTATACCAACAAGTATTGTGGAAAATCCTGAATGGTGGTGAATGACCGAGTATTATTGCCTCATAAAACAACTAGGAGCAATAGAAGAAAATACAAATGATAAAAAAAAAAAAAAAACCTTGGGTAGAAACCCAATTACATAAAATCCTCAAAACAACGTTAAAATTAAAATGAGAAGACAATAGATTGATATGTAAATTTTCTTTAATTTTTTTTTTTTGCAGAGACAAAAAGGTAGGAATATTCATCTGTAGCTAATAGTGTTATCCCAGTCTCTTCTTAAGGAGAATGTGATTTGAGTTGTTTTTTTTTCAGTTCTCTTCAATTCAGGATTATCTCTTTTATGTTAAAAACTACATAAATACAACTTATTTAATGAATGCTAATGTAGACAGGGCATATATTATATATAATTATACATGTATATGCATATATGTACATATTTATTTATAAACTTTTAGAAAAACATTTAATCTGAAAGGCTCTCATTTGCACTAAATCTGCATTCTTTTCTACATGTATGTCAAAATTAAATGAATTTTTAGAGGATTTAATTAAAGAATTAGCTACTATTTTCTAGCAGATAGTCTCTAAACGCCTATTGCATACATTTAGTGCTGGAATAAATCTTAGATATTACCTAGTCCCATCACCTTCTTTTATAGATAGAGAAGCTAAGGCCTGAGAGTTCCATTGATTTTCCTGTGGTCATATAAAAGGAGGTCAAGAATAATAAAAAAAAAATTCAAATCTATGACATATGAGAATAGGTTGAAGGACAGAGGAATAATGAAAGCAAGATATTTTCTCTAATTCCTTCAAAGATCATCATATGGCAAAAGCAGATCTTTTGCAAATCTGATTGAGTTTCCTCTAAATTTTCTCCAGCTTATTGATGTCCAGATACAGACTGACAAAAACAGAATATTTAATGATTATTACCTCCTTAGTCTTCAAAAGTATTTCTTTACAGATAATATCCAATTATCAAACTTAAAATGTCATTCTCTATTATATACTACTCTAGAAATTTTTGTTACAGGCACTACAGCAATGTGTGTATGTGTGTGTTTGTATGTATGTGTGTGTGTGTATGTGTGAAAAAGGGAACTCTTTTGTTTCTGAATTTCTAAGTGGCAATCATCCTACTTCAAAATAGTGAAGAACCTGAAGTGTGCAGATATTTTTCCCTGTTTTTTTTCTAATTCTATTTTGTAGCATATTCAAAATAGTACCAGGGAGCTCCATCCCTCAATTTTAACCAGTTCAATAATCATTTATCTCAAATCACTTGTCTCTATTCCTTAATATGAATTAGATATATAAGAAAAAGTGGCATCTTAGACCATCTCGTTATATCACATCATTTTTTAGATGTAGAAATTGAGACTTTAATATATAAAACACATCTCTCAAAGTGGTTAAGGGGAATTCCTTCAATGAGGCAAACCATCTCAATTTGCATAGCCCTCAATTTCTCCCCACAGATCTTTAATATTAGATTTCAAAATTCAAAAGATTTCCTGTAGGTCTTTTACCATTTCATGGATACTAATGCAGCATCAGAGTTCCCTGTCAGGTTACCTTTATTTCCTACTTACATATAACCA
Organism: Gracilinanus agilis; assembly: GCF_016433145.1. NCBI lineage: Eukaryota > Metazoa > Chordata > Mammalia > Didelphimorphia > Didelphidae > Gracilinanus > Gracilinanus agilis. The sequence continues at coordinate 151,375,122 of NC_058135.1, read as the reverse complement.
TCACAACTCATACCACCTATTCTTTCAAAATGAGCACAAGTAAAATGCAACATATTTGCAATAATTCATCTCTTCACTAACAACATCTTCCTAAACTTCCCCCTTTGTAACTCAATTGGTTACTAAAATTAATGAATATGCTTCTCTGTTCTTAGTAATTTGTGCCTACAAATCAGTTATAGTGTCAATCTGCCTTGGATGGGTATACATGAAATTAAGGTCAAAATGATAGTAGAAAAAATTGGTCTGGCCACTATACTTTAATTTTTGTCCTATTAATAAATACATATACATGTATATAGAGAGACATGTGTAGGCATCAACGTATACCCATATACAAACACACATATACATGCATATCACAAAGTGGGAAAGGTAATAGAAATGTAGAAATGGAAAAGAGAAATTTAATTTAAAACTGACTTCAATATTGCTGACATAATCCGTATTTTATAACTTCACATACCCGGGTTACTCTGTTCTATATTAAGAGGAAGTCAGGAAAGTACATAATCATAAATTATAATTCATAAATACTATGTAACAATTACATATTAACATAATTATAATTATAAACTCTAATTATAATCATAAAATTTATTAAGTTTTATAAAAATTTTTTCTGAAAAACAAAACTCACAATCCTTATATCTTAAAAGCCTGTAACCGAAGTCTTTGATACACGATCTCTGTGAATTTGAAAAAAATATGCTGAAAATACTTTTAGAGGTCACTATTTCTATAGGAATGATATTCTTTTAATAAAAGGACATTTCTAAGTTAAAAAATATTTAGAGTAGGTGTAGTTTTCTTTTCTACTTTGAAAATTGCTGATTAAAAAATCCCTTTATTAAGAGTGGAGGAGATGATTTGTTTAAGAATAAATCTTTGAAAGTCTAAAAGAAACTAGTGTAATACAATCTACTTTGTAAATTATTTTTGACTCATGGCTATACACGATATTAGTTTTGGAAAAAAACATATAACTCTCGGTTATTAATTGTTTAAATTTTGAAATGATCATTCAAAAATCATTAATATGCAGAAGATAAATATTAAATACTATAAGGCTGGTCAAAATGATTGAGCCTCACTCTCTAGATACAAAACTAATCACAAATAAAATAAAATAATCAAAGAAGAGGCCTCTTCTCAATTTACTAACTTCAATAAATATAACAGTTAATATTATACACAATTATGTATAAGAACAGCCACTCCACTCAATTTTCTGATAAATAACTTGGTTTAAAAAAACTTTTACTGATACTTTATTAAAATAAAATAATATCATAGTTAATGAAGTGTCATTGAAATGGTGGTTTCCACCATTTAGTGACAATTAACTTACTAAAAACCCTCTCCATTAGTTGCTATGATATATTGCCATGGAGTACAGAAAACTAATTTTGACAAACTCAGTAAATATCAAAACAGCTCCATGGTAACTTCAACATGACACTTGGCCTAATTTTAAAAAGAGTAATTTCCCCCAAACATGAAAGTCTAACTTACTGTTGAAATAAATAAGTTGCTTTACATTTTTATTCATTTTATTTTATTTTTTTAATTAATTAATTAATTAATATAGAAGATTTTCCCATAGTTATATGATTCTTTCCCCCCTTTTACCCTTCACCCTTATGTATTGCTTTAACTTTTTTCAGTTCATGTTTAAATACATTCAAGAATTTAAACAACTCATAGTAATCTGAGTTTTCATTCATTCATTCCATAGGCATTAGATGAATGCAAGCCTTTGTATTCTATCACTGGTCTGGGTGCTAGGGATAAAAAGACAAAAATCAAATATTTCTTGCTTTCAAAAAGTGAAGAAAAATGCATGTATACTATTAAATGTAAAGAGAATATAAAATAAAGTCATATGGAGTTGTTGGAGAGGAGAAGTACTAAGACTCAGTGATATATATCAGAGCAGGTCTCATTTGGGAAATAGGACTTCAATGGGATCTTAAAGGAATGGAGAGAGTTATAGGTAGAAGGAGCAAGAAACCAAAATTCATTTGAAAAATTGTGTTTTTTTTTCTTCTTGCTTTTCTATGGGACTGTCAGATATACTAGAAGCATAACCAATCAGGGTTTTAAAGAAGCTCAATAACTAACATTAATGTATAGAACCAATTCAGTCTTCAAGTATAATGAACACATTAAAAGCTATCACATTTTGATGCATAAACATGTGTCATTCCAGCTGAGGTATTTTACAAACTTGATTTTATTAGCTTGGTTTCGTCACCAAAAACAAAAGTGAAATGTCATGACTGTAGAAAAACCAAAAATCTTAAATGAGTTTTACCAGTTATTAATATAATATCCCACCTTTCTAACCCAAATCATAGTATATTTACTATGCTTATTTTTAATAATGCTGAGTAGGATCAACAAGTATTAAACAGAAAATATAAAGGTTAATGATTACTGCTAGCTAATCTTTAATACTACAGATGAAAGCTGTCATAACATTCTGTTTCTAATTAGTGATGTTATCAGATATTTAAAACCCTGATTCTTACTACTGGATTAATTATGTTAGTCAAATCAAGCCATATATTCTGTAAATGGAGTGAAATCATATTTGCTGTTATTAAACTGTTCTGATGGCATAGAATAATACTTCATTGAAAACTAAACCTTTCATTGATATCGATTGCATTAAAATTCTCATATTTCAAGCCATTAAAATATACATTTTATACCATATGTGAGTCCCTTCTGTACAACTCAGAGTCTCGTTTTAATGTTCTTATCAGGTAGCATTTGATAGTCCATTTATATGTGAAGGAGCATTGTCATCTTAAAATAGTGGTGATATCTCATCTTTTTTGTTCTTCTCTTCAGAGCATAGTACAATGAACACACAAGGAAATAAGAAAGTATTTGTTAAATGAATGGACTAAATGTTAAAGGTTATAAATTTATATGTCCTCAACTCTATTCATCTACTTGCTAAAATACCTTCAAGATTATCATCTACTTTTTGCTGGTCACAGAAAACATCAACATGGATCTTAAATCTTACAACATCCTCAATTTCATTACCATGTGTGTCTTCCATTGTAATTCTTAAGCACTTATTTGCCTTCTATAACACACATTCCATTATTTTCCCATTGATTACTGCCAGCTTTCCACACACACACACAAAAAAAACTTGTTCATCTTCCCCATACATAAAATACTCAACTTTATGCCTCATGCCTCTTGTATTTCACTGACAAACATCTTGAAAATATTTTTACTACCTTATGACTCTCACTTATACTCTCTTTTACATCTCCAATCCTACTGATACTCGAGATTTACTTGTCTATTTAAATTGCTTTCTCTAGGGTCATCAATGTCTTAATTTTCAATATTAGTTTTTGAAGAAAGTACAACATTTTACTTTTTTCTCTATTAAATGTCGTTTGATTTGATCCCACCTAGTGTTTGTGGCTACCAAAGAATTATTGAATCTTGGATTTGTCATCTAAGATGTCAGTTATCATTGTTAGATTTTTATCACATGGAAAATTAAAAAGTATGTCTCTTAAGCTTTTGTACTGATTCATGGATTCCTATGTTATTCTATTATGTATCCCTTTCTAAACTGTTATTTAAATACTGATATTAATAGTCCAATATTTCATCATTTCTGAATCTATGAAAATAGAATTTCATCTAGCTCTTTCATCAATAGCAATTAGAATCTTTCTTACTATTTCCTTTCTTAGCTTGTTTATAGTGCACAAGAAAGCATAATGAATATGAAGTCAAAGAATCAAGGTATGATTTATCTTTATGTTTTCATAATTCAATCATTTCAGTAACTTCTTTTTCTCCTGGATTAACATAACTTGGAGAGTTTTAACATGCAAAATTTTATTAAACATTCTCTAAAGTCTTTGGAATTCTAAAAAGCAAAAATCTTCACGTTATTCTCAGATTTCTTCAAGTTCTTTATTTGAAATCAATGATTTATCTAGCATTTTTTAAGCAACTACTATATACCAAACATTTTGCTAACTCCTAAAGATACAAAAATGGGAAAATGATTTCATAAGTTTTTAATTAGCAAATGGGAAACATTCAATATTCAAAAACTATATATAAACATTGTGTGTGTGTGTGTGTGTGTATGTGTATGTGTGTGTGTGTGTGCGTGTACTGGACAAATTGAGGGTAATCTCAGAGGTTAAATTGAAATTAAGAAATAAAAGACTACTTGATGAAAAGATTTTAAGGAAGCCGAAGAAGCTGGGTTTTGGGGGTGGTGAAGAGGGAGAATTCTAGTAATGAGGTCAATCATGGAAAATGTTCGCTGAAGGGGCTAAATATTCCATACAAAGAATAAGAAAAAGGGAAATGGCAGTATATTTCAGAGGGGATTGAGAGCAAGGTAAAAGAAGACTAGGAAAGCAGTAAGGAACCAAGTTATAAAGGCCTTTAAAGGGAAAACAGTTATTTATATTTAATCATCAAAGCAATTAGAAACCAGTAGAATTCATGGAATTGGAATGCAAGGTGGTCAGACATGCACTTTGGGAAGATCAGATTGTTAGTAGAGCAAAAGACAGGCTAGATTAGTGAGAAACTTGAGGCAAAGAGACCATTCATCAGGCTATTACAGTCTTTCATTCAGTAATATCATGCATGAAGTTTTTAATTTGTGTGACTGAAATGACAGTAGCAACCTGGAGGGGGATGAGGAAGAATGAAATGGTAATGTTGGACAAAATAATAAAATCATTTGTGGAAGAGTAAAGTATAAGATGTCATTAAGAGACCTAATTTAAGATGTCAAATAGGCCATATAGATGCTGGCCTAAAAGTCCACAAAAATGTTAGAGATAGATAAGTAGATCTGTGAAGCATTTGCATAGATAATAAGTGAAACCATGGGAACTGATCGGATCACCAAAATTAATAATATAGAGAAAGAAGAGGAGACCCTGGACAGAGCATTTTGTGGAAAACATATGTTTAGTCAATATGGCCTAGATGAAGATCTAGCAAAGAACACAGAAGAGTATTCAAATAGTTAGAAGAACCAAGAGTGAGGAGTCACCAAAACTTAGAGAGAAGAGATTTAGAAAAAGATAATTGACAAGGTCAAAGTCTACAGAGGAGAACTGAAGAAAAGTCATTGGAGATCATTAGTAACTATGAAAAGAACAGTTTCAGTTTAATGATAGGGTCAGAAACCAAACTGTAGAGATATAGGGGAGAGAAAAGAAAGTAAAGTTAGTGCATGAAGAGAGCGTATTCAAATACCGCCAAGTTTCCTGTAGTAAGAAAAATATTTATCATGGTCCTCAACCATGTAGGCTGGGCTAGTTCTTTTTCTAAATGGCAAGATAGTTCTCCAAAAGACCTTCCTGGCCTATGTTTTCATCAAGTTAAATTATTTGGGGTCTAAGAGTATTAAAAACTACATAGAGTCAGGGACCATTAGACTCGGTGGATATTCACAGGGCTCATGAATTACTAAATCTACTCCTGAGGCCTAGATTTTTCTTAATGGGATAAGTGATACAGAGTTTGGTGGGAGGGGTGAGGAGAAGAATAAAATACCTACAAGAAACAAGGACTGTATCTTTATTCATCATACCTAACATTCTAAGCCTAAATAAGCATTGTTAACTTTTTTTCTGTTTTATTGTATTATTTTTTATTTTGTTAAATACTTTTCAATTCTATTTTAATCCAGTTTGGGAGTATTGTGAGCCTAATGAAACTTCAGGAAGTATATTTGACACATCTGATCTAGACTCAAGAAAATGATAAAGAAAATGTCAATGCAGAAAATTAAAAGTAAACATGTACTGTGAGGATGTCCTAAATCTTCATATAAAAGCAAAAAATTGCACTAAGACTTTTGGGACATCTGTATTATGAATTGCCTGATGGACATTTCTCCCTAGTTATCCTATAGACATTTCTAATTTCATTTGTTTATTCTAGTTCCCCCAAACTCATCGCTTTTCTGTTTTCCCATTTCTTTTTTTCTTTTTATTTTTTAAACATTTATTAATATTCATTTTTAACATGTTTACATGATTCATGCTCCTTCTTTCCCCTTTACCCCCTCTCTCCCCCCACCCATGGCCGATGCACATTTCCACTGGTTTCAAGATGTGAGCATTGTTAACTTTTGAAAGACTACTCAATGTTTCATTTCATTCTGTTCCTGAACATGAATTACCAATACACCCTAAGGAAAGAGCATTTTTTTAAGAGTTGATATAATTTTCAACCCTATCAGATAGCCATTACTGAAGGGAAAAAGTGGGGAATGACCAAAAGGGTTTATATGCTAGTATATAAAACCATGGGATAGTATTCAACCATTAAAGCTACAGCTGGCAGTTCATTGTGGTAATATTTACAAAGTTTAAAACTAGAATTGTGGTATATGCTGGTGATGGAATACTATTGTCCTCAAAGGAAAAATAAACTGGAGGAATTCCATGTGAACTGGAAAGATCTCCAGGAATTGATGAAGAGTGAAAGGAGCAGAGCCAGAAGAACATTGTATACAGAGACTGATACACTGTGGTAAAATCAAATGTAATGGACCACTGTACTAGGAGAAATGCAATGACCCAGGACAATTCTGAGGGATTTATGGAAAAGAACACTACCCACATTCAGAGGAAGAACTGCAGGAGTGGAAACACAGAAGTAAAACAACTGCTTAAACACATGGGTTGATACGGACAGGTTTGGGGATGTAGACACTAAATGACCACACCAATGCAACGATCAATAATATGTAAACAAGTCTTGACTGTTCACACAGGTTAAAACCAGTGGAAATGCATGTTGGATATGGTGGGGGAGGGATTGAAGGGGGTTGAAGGGGAAAGTAAAAACAGGAATCATGTAACCATGGAAAATTTTTCTAAAAAAATAAAATATTTAAATCTGAAAAAAAATAAAAAAGTAAAATTTTAATTACCTCTGTACTTACACCAAACTTTGTGGTACAAGTAACAAGAAAAAATAGTACTAAGTAAATTATGTCATGATGTTTTTTAAGTCAAAAGTTTATTATTATTTTAAATTCTTCAGAGCAATTAGGGAAGATGCATTGTGCTGCACTAAGCAATATAAATTACTATTAAGCAATTTGAAAGTAGATGGTCATGTACAAGTAAATGTTACATCATTACCTTGATAATTATAGAGTATTTCTGGAGCTATGTAGCCCTGAGATGCCTGAGAGCAAATTCATGATCAAATGAAATCAGTTAGAATGACTAGAGGCAAATTACACTCCTATCTAGCTCTTGAAAGTATTCCTATATTTCCACAGCTAATATGTGTAAACAAAAGTTATAACAGTCATTACACCCAAAACTCTCATGTGAGTTACTCAGAATTACTCAAATACATTTTTGCTCATTTTATAACTATCATTAATTATCCAAAGTGAATATTCATCAAGAATAGGAAATGATAACAAAAAGCCTTATTTATCATGAAAATAAATTTTAGTAGACCTTGACAAAAGAAACATTAAAATCATCATGATCATGCCTCCTAAATCATACTTTTCTAATATATCAGAAAACCTTTTCAAATGGATGTTGATGTAATCGAATGAAATCCAAAGTATTTTCCTTCATATTATGATCATAGCCATGGATTAAATGGTAAAAATGAGCAAGGTCTGGACAAGAATCAGCTCATAGTTTTCAAAGAAATGCTTCCTTGAAAACCCAAAAGAGCCATAGTTCCTTCAAAGGAGATGAACAATTATGACCTTGAAACTAATGTCAGGATCTTTGAAACTAGAGAAAAGATATACATTCCTTTTCAAGTATTAGCCTCAACTTTTGCCATGCAAGTCTAATAAAAGGGGTTGCAATGCTTCTTTCCAGTGCAGTTGAATTGCATGTCTGATCATAGTAGCATACATTTGGGGCTGGAAGTGATTTCAGAAACCACCGAATTCAAACTACTTATTGCACAAATAAGAAAACTAAAGTCCAGAGAAGATAATTGACTTGCTCAAGGTCAGAGTTAGAATCTATTAGAGTAAGGATTAAGACATAAATCATGTGATATCAGATCCAAGGTTTTTTGCACCATACCACACTATCTCCTATCCTTGGTAATCTGCACTTGGTCCAACAGATAAATATATATATACATATATATATGTATATATATACATACATACATAGATAGATATATATTTTAAATATATAAAAGCTAAGTAGTTTAATATATGGTAATAATTACTTTTTTTGGAGTTGGACATGGAGGAAGAAAGGAGAATAGAGATGGGGAATAAAGGAAATGAAATTCAGAGAAAAAGAGTTAGGGAAGGTCTAAAGAGTATAATAATATAAACAGTAGTACTAGCTGCGTACAATAGCATACTTTGTCTCCAATAAATGTTTTTTTAATGTGCTAACTTTATGTTACTTTTTAGTTATTTAGTTTCTTTACTTTAGTTAGTCTCTTTTGTTAGTTTATAATTAATAAAATATTTATAAATATAATATTTAGTAGTGTTTTGGTATATTAACTTTAATCTCCACACTATCTACAGTCAGAGAAAGATCTGTGGAAACAGAAATGCAGAAGAAAAACATATGTTAGATCATATAATTCAATAAGGATATGTTTACAGTTTTGATGTCAAAAGATCAGCCTATTGCAAATATGAATAACATGGAAATAGGTTTTGAACAATGATACATGTATAACCCAGTCAAACTCCTTGTTAGCTTTGGGAGAGAGGAGGAAAGAATGGGGGTGGGGAGATCATGAATCATATAACCATGGAATATATTCTAAATTAAAAAAAATTAAAAATAAAAGAAATAAAGGGTGATATCATAAACAAATTAGGGGAACAAAAAAAGTTTACCTGTGGGACCTATGGAGAAAAGTAAAGAATTTGGGTAAAAGAAGAAACAGAGAATATTATAAGATGTAAAATAGATGACTTTGACTACATTAAATTAAAATGTTTCTTAACAAACAAAATCAATGCCACCTAGATTAAAAGCTAAATAACAGGATGCAGCTAGGTTGGTCAGTGGATACAGATCCAATCCTAGAGACGAGGGGTACTGGGTTCAAATCTGTCCTCAAACACACTTTCTATCTGTGTGACTCTAGGTAACATACATATATATATATATACGTATATATATATATATATATATATATGTGTGTGTGTGTGTATATATATATACACATATATATATATATATATATGTATGTATGTATAAATATATGACAAAGAACTGGAAAATGAGTGGATGTTCTTCCATTGTGGAATGATTGAACAAGTTGTGATATATGCTTGTTATGATATACTATTGTGCAATAAGAAATAACAAACAGGATTATCATATACACAAAAAAAACAAAAAAGAAAGACATATGCAATGATGCATATTGAAGTGAACAGAATCATAAGAACTTTGTACACAGTAATTATAGTTATATGTGACAAACAACTATGAATGATTTAACTATTATCAACAATATAAGGATCCATGACAATTCCAAGAGAATCATGACAAAAAAATATATCTACTGGCGTAGAAGAAACAGATGGAGTCAAAATGAAAATTGAAATGTCCTATTCTTTATTTCCTCTAAGAATTTTTCTCTAGTGTAAGCAATGTGTCTTCTCTAACAACACAATGAACATGGAAATATGTGTTATATGAATATATGTGCAAACTATATCAGAAAAAGGAGTTATATAGGTCCTTATAATCATTCATTATTAGTCAAAGCATAGTGAAAAAAATTGAATCATAGAATAATAGAACAAGAAAAGGGATTCATTATATCTAATCTCTTTCCAAATAATTTCTAAATTCTAGCTTATATATTAAAAAGAACATAAAATTTTATGTTAATAAAAGTATTTGCATTTTTCCTTTTGGGTTATCTATCTATCCATCTATTATTGTTTTTCTTTTTTTACCAGAGAAGTATTAGAGTCTAGAAGTACATGACAAAATCAAAGGTGATTCTCTTACTTGGGAATTGTTTGGCCATAGTTTTCCCAATTTGAGGACATTTAATATTACCACTGTGACTGTAGGTCTCCCATGTTTTTACAAAGTCAGTTGACTGTACCTGACTGGAACTCCCTCACTGTCATCATCTTCTTCAAACTGTAGCTTCTCTCAAGATTCAACTAAAATATTAGCAATTTCATGTTATCCCACCTTACCCCCACTGTTCACACCTCCTTTTACTTTTAATAGTTTTATATTGACTTTTTGTGTACATGTTGCCAGACATGATGCTAGCTCCCTCCCTCTCCCAAAGATAATTTCATTGAAGGAAGGGATTGTTTAGTCTTTGTCCTTGGATCCTAAGTGTGAAGTACATTAATGTTAGATGAATGAATGAGTAAATGAATTAAAGAATCTATGCTCTTATAAAACAACAATAAATGTAAAGTAGAAAACAAATAGGCAGTGATAATTGCAGTTCTCCACTAATGATTTCCACCCTATTTGATAGCCAACCATTGTGATGATTCAAGTAGTTATTAATTCCCTTAATTATCTCCAACTTTTCAACTGTAATAGAAAAAGAGTTTAACAAATGTTTTGCTAAAATTGAGGGAAATATATCTTTAGTTTTTATTGGATCTATCAATTTACCAATCTTGTTAAAGTGAGTTTAATATGGATTGACCAGTTATAGATAAAGTTGTGGTGACTCTTCATGATTAATGTGCCCTATTTTATTTTTTGTCTAACTATCCTGTTTCAAATATCTTCTAATTTTTGTTCTAAAATACAAGTCATGCTTATTGAACAAAATTGGCACACTATTCTTTTCTTTTTTGTTTTTCTAAACCTAAACATTCATCAATCTTTTGTTATTTGGGATCTGGAAGCCTTCCAGTTATTTCTCTTTCTTTGACTCTTTAAGTTGTCTCTTTAAGTCTGCTATTAAGGTATCTTTCCCAGTCTCAGATTTTCTGGCAGCTCTTTGTTCTTTTACATGGTAGTCATGTATATAACTAGCGTGTTGCTGGATATCCTCAATGGACAGAGTTTCCCACTGAGGGCAATTCTGGCGAAAGTAATGCTATATTGGCACTGCAGCTCCCTTGACAAATTATCTATGTATGTGTTCCAAAGCTTCTGGTGACTGATTATCCCTGTACCCAAACAAATTTTCTGCAGATTCGACCATCCTATCTAAGTATACACTTAGATATTCATCTTCTGCCTGCCTCAACTTTTCAAACTTGGTCCATGAGTTTGGTCTTTTCCCACGTAACTTCATAGCCTCAAGTAAATTGGTCTGGCATCTTACTAAACATCACATGTTAGCATGTGAAGACACTTCCAAGTCCTCATGAACTATAGGCCAAGACACAAGATTTTGATTTGTCTTGGTCTCTTCCTGGAATATATTTTTCTTTGATGGTGTATAAAATTCTGCTAGAAGAAATCCAATGTCCTGGAATGATGGATTAAACTGTTCAAAGGCCCATCTTAACTCTTTTATGGGCCTGTGTGGTGATAGGTAAAGCTTTGGAAATCTCCTCCACACTTTCAGATCATTAGCCATAAATGCTTTGTATGACTTAAGATGAATTATCTCTCCTTCTGGTTGAAGATTAGTTCTATCCATGATGAGGTAAAGAGATATAGTATTTTTTTGTTCATCCTTTGCCTCAGTCTTACTATCTGCAGAGTTATTGCTTGCACCCATTTGAGTCTTTTCAATCACCTCTAACTGCATTATGGGACAAGCATCAAGTTGTTGGCCCTCTCTGATCTTTTTGTTAATTTCAATAAGCTGTTTTATTTGTTCTTTTAGCACTTGTACCAAGTCATTGTTTCGTTTTGGCTGTCCCCACAAATGTTCAATCACCTTCTTTAAAGCCCATAATCCTTGAAAGATTGATACTACAATAGCTCCTAGAGTAGGCAGGAATGCTAACAACTCTGCTAGGTTAACTGCTAGCCATTTATAAGAATCATAGATTAATAAAATTTTCAGTAGGTACTCTGGCATAGTCTCAAACCACAGAGTATAAGCACCCCGGGAAATGGTGTATATCATCAGGCAGAGGCTAGACACAATAAAGGTCATTCTTCCCACAGCCATTTTCCTTCTTGATGTTATTAAAATTGATTCCCTTTGATTCGCCAAAATTTATTATGTGGGATCTGGAAGATGGGTTAATTGTGGGTGTTGAATCCTAAATGGGATTCATGAACCCAGAAGGATCACTCACTGCAGTAGATGTTACTATAATATATTGGATCTTCTTATCCCAAACTCTAGATGTTAACAGTATCCCAGGGCTACCAGCCAAGCGAGGAATCAGCTGACAGATTTATTCAGCTATCTCTGCTCAACTGAAGCCCTGTGCCTTGGATAATGCCTTTGTCTCACTGAGGATTGATCACTGATGTTGAAGGATATGATAAGACTCTTCCCTTAAGATGTCATAGGATATAATTCACTATAGCTCACTAGATCTTTGATGAATTTCAAGCCAGTAGTAAGTTTAAAGATGACTTAATATCTAATAGATACAGGGAGGAGGAGCTTGGTAATGGCCAAGAAAGTGGGAATAGGAAATCCTTAACTATATTTAGATGATTATATTATTTATGAATCTTCTCATATGGTGCTGATCAAATTTTGGTTGTTAAGAGCCTGGTTGGACCAGAGAGGTCCAACCTAAAGTTAAGGTTATCCTGCTGAATGATAGGTTTGCTGGTCTTCTTTGTCAGTGTAATTCAGGAACAGGGATTGATGATTCAAAATTAAAACTGGTTGTTGGTGGATGACTGAATAGAGCACACCTAGGCCTACCCAAAAACAACTGTTCACCCAACCAAATATCTCATCACTGAGATCCAGATGGTTTCAAATCCCTGGCTTTTATAACCAAGCCTAACTGCCTGGGCTCTTGCCAGGCTCCTGCCAAGCTCAGTCCATTCCACATTCTAAGCAGGTAACTGTCCATCATCTTGACTCCAACATGGCTGTCAAATATTTTCTTATACTTCCATCCAGTGATTACTTTTCATTTTTTAAATATCCCTTAACAAAAATTCTCTAATCCAATCTGTACTATTTATACTATTCTAGTATTTATATCAAGTAGATATACTTATTTGAACTTAACAAAAACACTGAAAAGCTCTCATAGTATCTTTTGGCTTTATAGCAAAATATCAGGGTCTCAGATCTGCTTACTATATTAGTAACTTATTTGCATTTATACAAGCTTCCCCCCTTCAAAATAATTTCAGTAACAGCTTTATTTGAATGTTAAAAGGTGTTGGATAGGAATTGAAAAAAATAGCTATATTCTCTCTTTGCCACATGAACACCTTTCTAGTCCTTATACTTCCACAGGAGTCTCTTCATCTTTCCATAAACTGCTATTTGATTCCTACTAAAATAAAAATATCTCAATAAGAGTCTGATAACTATTTTTTTCAAATTTGCTAGAAAATTTCCTTCTGAAGTACGACTGCCACTTCACATAATGAAGCAATCTATCTCACTAATGAAATGTAATGCTGAAGACAAATTATTGAACATACTTTACTGGGTCACAGGCTTCCAACTCCACCAACTATCTGCTTCTGCTTCTGCTTCTGCATGGATTTAGGGGGGCTTCTCCATAATATCCAGGAAAATGGAAAAAAGCATATATATTATTTTATAAAGAAATTATAACTTATTATTAAAAGGAATAATTATTTCAACTATAATATCCATTCCTCCAATTCACTTCCTGCTTCAGAATTTGCAATTTACATATTTATAAAGAGATCTTCTTTAACATACAACTGCCCATAATAACCACATAAAATTCCAGAAAACTCAGTGTAATGACCATAATCTGACTTGCACTTGGGTCATAAACTCTGGGCACCTCAGGCAATTCTACAATGCTTAGGAGTATCATTAAATGTACCCTTTATTACTAACCATTAACATACAACTTACTGTCACTGCACATTTTTGATTTGCATAGCCCTGCTATACAAATCTCCTATATCAGTACAGAGATCTTTATCAGCTGTAATGGTTTTCTGTTTGCTGGTGAAAAGGGAGGGAGTGCATTGATTGTTTCATACATACGAAGTCAAGGTTAATCTTTGCATCCTTGAAAGAAGGAAATGGTATGAAGGCATAATAAATAATCATACTTAGCATTTATATAGCCTTTTCATCCTCAAAATTTTACGAGGGTAAAGAACATTGCAAAATCATAATATGACAGGCCTTCTATCTCTTTGTTCTGTGTTGCATGACCATATGAAAAGAGTTCAGACAAGTAAATAAAACAGCAACCCAGAAATGCAAAATGGGGGGAGATATTCTCAAATTGAGATGTTTAATGAACTTAATACTCTAATTATTAAAATTTATTTTATATTTCAACATCAGAAGATCCCTTTAACAAAGCAGATGTGGGCTTTTTTATGTTTCGATTAGTAAATCTTTGAGATTTATGTAAGGTATGTTGAAGTTGAATGACTTGTGCATGGTCACACTGAATAACTATCAGAGGCAGAGTTTGAACTTAGGTATTCCTGAAACCAAGGCAAACACTGAATCAAAAATGCCTCAGTACTTCTAAAATAATAAAGCTGATGAATGATTTAGAAATCAATACACATGATTAAACTTAACTTAAAGCTATTTTAATATAAAATAAGCTTTGATGAAAATAATGTTATGATTATGTTGATGGTATATAACTATAGAAAATTTAAAGTTTATAAACAATAAAACTATATATTATATACATATGTATATACATGTGGATAAGTATATATAAACGTGTATATTATCATTTGATCTTTACAACAATCCTATAAGAGATTATAAAATAGATAAGAATATTATGTTTGTTTTATAGATGAGAACATGAGGTTCGAGGAGAGTGACTTGCCCAGATCTACACAACTAATCAAATGTCTGAAGTGGCACTCATCCTCAAGTCTTCCTGTTACACTCTGTTTAGTGCTATATCCACTACACTACAAACTACATATAAGTTTTCTGTCTCTTTGAATTTCCATCAGAGTTTCTTCTGAAGAGACCTTTCAGGTATGCTATAGTATTATTTGGGAAAGGAGGGAAGCTTAACAGTACAATTTGTCAGGAAACAAAAGATATTAAAAAAAACTATCCAAGGAAAGAGTATCAGATATAAAGACACATTGAAAATGAATAAATATGTGGGTAGACTGAGATAATTGAGAATTTTCTAGATGGTCTAGTTCAGTGATGGGCAAACTTTTTAAAGAGGGGGTCAAAGGAAAGGAAATGCTCATCTGTCAGTCTGTTTCTAAGGCAACTCTTTCGAAGTTTCATTATATTGTATCCTATTCATTGTATTCGTCAGATCAGGAATAATGTTGCCCAGCCAGATAGAACATTTCAGGGGGCTTCATCTGGCCCAGAGGCTATAGTTTGCCCATCACTGGGTACATTGAAGTGAAGTTTATATCAACTCACTTACATAGGTACATAAGATGCTAAAAAATGATAATAATAAAAATCTGCTTATGTGATTGTCTTGGATATCTGAGTGAATATCTTTTGGGTCCAATGGGAAAGTGAAATGAAAATTAAAGAAACTAAAATAATATGTCCACTTTTGTTTACTGTGATGATACTGTAGTGATGAAAATTTAATTATACATAATTATAATACAAGTTGTTTTTTTTCAACATTTATCAATATTTTAAGTTGCATTCAATGGATTTAATATGTGATATGTAGTCATTTTCACATGCCAACCTGAAATTGCAATATATTTTATTAACTTTGGACTCATTTTTACTCTGAGGGAGAATAAGGAACAAGATTACCCATCTGGAAAATGCAAATGCCAAATACTAGCAACACCAGAACGAAGTTTCCAAAGATCACAGAAGTGATATTGAATACAATTAAAATGACTACTATACTTTTAGAAAGAATCTTTGTTTTTTGAATGGAACACATTTACTCAAATTCCTACTTTGATGCCTAATTTTGGCATACTGGTAAGTATGAGAAGGTAGTGAAGAAGCTGGCCCTACCTTACCTAAAAGGAATCAAGGATGTTCCATAAAAAGGTATTTATTTGCTTTTTTAGGACAAGAATTAGAAGCTTTTCCCCAGATATGGCCATTTGATGATGACTTTTGGGGACATTGCATCTTATGAAATAAAGATTATAAAATTTTCTTTCTGTCTTATCCTATAGTGACTGTGGTTAATCTATTGACTAACATTTATTAAGAACTTACTATGTGATAAATAAGTCAATCACAAAAAAATCCTGTAAAGACTTATATGAAGTGATGCAAAGTGAAGTAAAAAGAACAAGGAGCTCCTTGCACATAGTAAAAAAATAGTGTATGATGATCAACTTTGGATGATTTAACTGTTACCAACAATGAAAAGATTTTGGATTATGCCAAAGGAGTCATTAAGAAAAAGGCTATCCACTGCCATTTGTGGGAAAAGAAGCAAAGCTCTTCACTTTATTTCTCCCATTAATTTTCCTCTAGAGTAAGTTATATGTTTCTTTTTCCACAACATGACAAACATGGAAAATGTGTATTGTATTATAATACATATACAACCTATATTATAATACCTACCATCTTGGAGAGGGAGAAGGGTTGGAAGAAAAAGAGAGAACACACATCGCAAAATGTCAGAAAATGCTCATTTAAAGTTATATTTTAAATAGTTTTAAATGGTACATTAAAAATATAATTTAAAAAAATTAAGAACTTATTGTGTGCCAGACTCTGTGCTAAGCACTGGGGATATAATTAGAGGTAAAAGAGAGGTGGTAAACTCAAGGAAATTACAATGTAATATGACAAATGTTATAAATTAATGTGAGAGAATGTGTAAAGAATCTCACAATATCTAGAATATGTTATCATTTCTCAAAATGGAGATGATTATCCAATGAAAAAAGAATAGAATATTAAAGGAATTGAATCCTATCTTCTCCCCTTTGTCTTCCTACATTAGATATTTTTTTTCTTGCATTTGAAATCCTAGAACTTATACTTCCTGACACATAATAAACAATTAATACATTATCTATAAAGTCATGTTTAATATAAACTGAACATGTCTAAAGCAATTTGCTGCTAAAGAGAAACATATAGTTTAGAAACAAAATGAATCATATTTTCTTAAGCTTCGTTTCCATTTACTGTTGTAGATTACCAAAAAGAATATCTTGTAAAGTCAAGGGTAGGAACAATAAGAGGGAAAAGAAAGAATAGAATCCTTGAAAGTAACAAATATAGGAAAAACAAAATAAGGCATTACTACACTAAACTAGACCCCTGAGCAAATAATTTAACCTCTCACATCAATTTTCTTATCTATGCAATGAGCCAGTTGGACTTAATGGCCTATAAATCCACTGAGAATATTCTGCTCTAAATTCTCTGCCTATATTCTTCCCCTACCCTCCTACAAATAACACAGAGAACTATAGATATTTCAACATTTAAAAATATATCACTAAAGAAAGTTATACTAAAGGGCTTCAGCAGAGACATATCATGAAATAGAGCTTTGATGATCAGAAAGATAAGATATCATACCAGCCATGGAGTCAAATTTTTCTGATAGGTGATGGACTATCTATGATAAGAATCAATCCAGCACCTCTTTATAGTGAGAGAGTTGAGGCTGGTAATTTTATCCATTCAATCAGTCAAAAAACATTTAACAAATTCCTAGTATGTATTAAGCACTGTGCCAAACCTTGGGGAAACAAAAAGAAAAAAGGCTGTTTTTATTCTTGAGGAACTCATAAACTTATGGCAAGATGAGAAGCAAACAAATATATTCAAATGTATTATTGCAGGACTAACAGGAAACAATTAACCAAAGGGAGGCATTAGAATTAAGGTTGAATAGGAAAGGCTTTCAAGATCTACTTCCCCTGATTCATGACAAGTTCTATGAAAGATACTGAAAACAAGTTCCTAATTCATATGTAGCTTCATAGATCTAGACCAGTGATTCCCAAAGTGGGTGCCACTACCCCCTGGTTGGTGCTACAGTGATCCAGGAGAGAGGTGATGGCCACAGGTGCTTTTGGGGGCAGTCAATAACTGTAAGGGGGTGGTGATAGTATGTGACAGGGGACGCCAAGTAATATTTTTTCTGGAAAGGGGGGGGTAGGCCAAAAGAGTCTGGGAACCACTGATCTAGACCTGCATGGAATTTTGAGTTTATTTAAACTCTATTTTGTACTTGGGAAAAAATGAGGATGTGAGAGGCTGACTTGTTCCAATGTCAAAAGAATATCACTTGGCAAAGTGAGAATGAAATTTAGGTTTCATACTGTGTTGTCCACAGAAATACATTGCTAACAACCTACTCTACTGGCTGTAGGAATTAAACAGTATTTGGGAAATGAGTTGACTTACATAGAAGGATTGCTCATGGACACTATATAAAATGTTGAGTACATTTCATAGAATTCGTGAGGTTATAGCACCTTGGATAATACACATGTCTTCTTTGCTTCTGAGAGACATTGGGAGGAAGAAGTCAAAGTGCTAATATTTAATTCTGTATTATTTTACTTTATAGTAAGTTGTTTTATTGTTTTTATCAGTTCTTAAGCAAAAGTAAAATAAGATTATATTTAATATCCAATAATAACAGTCCACCACTGCATGGAGTTGATTCCATTCTCTCAAGGCAAAATAACAACTATAGAAAGTTTAAGAGATTCAATAAAGGAAAGGTTTCTATGGTGGTTTCATTTGAGTACATTTCCAATTAACTTTTCAGTAAATTTCAAATTAATAATGCCGAGATTAGAAGTATAGAACTCTACTCTATGATGCTTCTGCAATTTGGCTTTTGTTTAAATACTTACAATTGTTGGCTCTGAAAGTTTCAGCATATATCCATACATAGATTGCAGCCTCATACTAAATTAAAAGATCTTTGAGGGTCAGGACAAAGTTCTATACACAATTTTATTCTCCATGGTGAAAGGAAAAGAAATAATCCTTTATATAGTTTCTACTACAAGCCAGAATCTTTGTTAATCTCTTTAAAAACATTATCTTGTTTGATCCTCACAACAGCCCTCTGAAGTAGGTACTATTAAGCTTGTTGTGTGAAAACTTCCTGAACTAGATTTGCCATTTATCTATGATATGAATAAAATCACAGAGCACTGTTTAGGACAAGTTAAATGACTTGTCCATATTCATTTGAAAATGTGAGAATATTTGTCAGAAGTTTTTGTGACTACAAAAGAACAGGAGGTATGTACTGGCACTTCATCTGTCATTGTCAGTGTCTCTTCATCTTGGTCTGTCATGTCTCTCTTCTTCTCTCCCTCTATATCTTTTTCTCTCTCTCCCTGTCTATATCTATGCCTCTATATTCCTGTCTCCATTTTTCTTTTTTTGTCAGTCTCTAGTTCTTTCTCTCTCCTATAAACATGCCATTATTATCAATATTATATGACTAGATGGCACTCTTTGAATCTTAAATTTATTGGGGAAAAACCCACTAAGATAGAGATCAGTATGCCAGGCTTTTCGATCTGGCTTTGTCCCTAACATGTTGTGCTATCCTAGATCCACTGATTTATTTGAGTCTAAAATTATTTATTGATCAAATGTGAGATACGAACTTAATGATTTCCAGTACGTCAGTCCTCCAAAAAAGTTCTGAAACTTGTGAAAACTTTCTATGAATGTAAGAGATTATTGTCATGTAAACGTGGATGAAAGTGATGGTTTTAGAGAAAACCAAGAGGACATCTATAAACAATTACAGAAGGAAATTATTGGATGAGGAAACATGTTTATACAATAACAAGCAGTAAAAAGACAAATAAATCTAAAAATCTTAAAAAACTAATCAAGGCAAGGCCCAAATACAGGTTCACGAGGAAGCAAGCTTCCCACTTTTGACAGAGAGGTGATAGACTCAAGAGGAAGAACTTTTAGGGATATGAACAATATGGGAGCCAGTTTTGCTTGAACATACATATTTGTCAAAAGGCTTTGCTTTTCCTTTTCCTAAGTTTTCACAAAAGGGAGGGAAAGAGTGCCTAGGGATATAATGTACCTTCCTCCCAAAAGAAACAAAATAAAGCACAACACAAATGAAACTATTAAGAATCATGAGTAAGAAGGACAATTTTGAAAGTTACATTTTATCATCCACTTAAGTAAACAAGATATAGAGATATGTGAAAGCATGTAATGATAAATTTCACAGCCAAATGGAATCAAGATGATGGACAGTTACATGACTAGAATATAGAATGAACCGAGCCTGGCAGGAGCTGGTAGGTGCCAAGGAATTTGAGGTTCAGGTATAAAAAGAAGGATTTGATCTCAATTTTGAGATTGGGATTGGTGAGGGTGGGTTTGGTAAGGGTAGGCTATAGGTGAGCTTATTCCACTAGCAACCTGTACCAATCAATTTCATCAGTCCCTGATCCCGAATCAACTTGATCCTGAATTAACCTGATCCTGAATTAATCATCAAGAAGGAACATCAATACCTATCAGCAAGAGTAACCATGATTTAGGTTGGGGCCAGTCTGGCCCAATCAGATTGGCAACTGGAAAACCTAATAAACTTCAATCCAGATATTGTCAATAACATCATTAGCCTTAGTTAATTAAAGACTTCCTATTTCCCTTCTTCCCAGCCATTACCCAGCTTCCCTTCCCTAAGCTTGTTAGCAATAAATCTTCAAATTTACCATAGACTTGGCTTCATCTATAATCCTAGGCTTAGTGATTACATCCTTAGGATATTAGAAGGGAAGAGGTAAAGGTGTACCATCCATAGCAGAGTTTAATTTTCAGTCAATCAAGCATTATCCAATTAAGGGCAGAGTGTCAGTTAGACAAGTATCTGTATAATTCTAACATTAGATTCCTTATCTGACTGACTCTGTTGTGGTGGGCCTTTGAGATTCACTAGTATAACTTAAGTGTTTCACTTAAGACTCATCTATATTACCCAGCTCCAGATCCTCATACCATCAGGATTATCATAACAAGCATTACAGGTTCAAATACAATTCTCACATATTCTACATTTTATGTGAAATGTTTGTTTTATTACATATGTGTTAAGGTCATAAAGTAGAAAAGAAAAGGGAAAACAAAATGGAAAACAAAACAAAAATGATGTTCTTTAAAATCTTTAGAGTAGAAATATTATATATCAGGAAGAACAAGAATAAATTAAGGAGAAATAAATTTAGGATGCCCTCCATTACTTTTTTTCCCCTGAGGACCTTGGTTCATGAAAAATTGAAATGATTACTAAAATATTTTAAAAGAGTTGATTATATATTGCTACTCAGTCTTAACTATCCACAACAGCCTTCCAGAAATCATAGAAATAAGGAGAATTTTTTATAAATCCCCTTTTACCATAAGTGATGATTCAGTTGACTAGGACTTGCTGTTCTAGGCAGATTCATCACTATAAGATTTGCTATAGGGAAAAATGTCTTAGCTCAGTTTCATTTTATTGTTGAGTTAGTATTTCATAAGGGAAAATATATCTAAATGCTTTTCATCAATTCCAGTCTTCATTCAAGAAATTCTGAAAAGAGACAAGGAAGAATCTTCAATAGGAACTCTAAACAAAAATTGTGACTTTTACAAATTCTTTATTAACTTTCAAGTCAATCCACCATTCTCTTAAAAATAAAATTCTCTTTGCTTAAAAAGGAACCTATGATAAAATCACTGTGATTAAATTAAGTCAAAGTTAGATGATGGAATTGTGATAGTAACAATCCTAAAAATTCAAAATAAAAAAAAGAGTTGTACTCTTCTTGTATTTAGAGTTTGCTCATTTAAGTTTTATTCTTTTTCTTTTTTCATTTTCTGAATAAGCAAAAGAAGCAAGAAAATAATTTTGATTTCAAGAGCATGGTGTATATTTTAAATGAAAATCATCTCAAGATAATCTATTTTAAACCTTCTCAAATCAAAATCATATATACATATGCAATATATGTACACATATGTTGAAATGAAGTATTATAGTAATCATAAATAACCTGGACTATTTAAGCATATGATTTACTAGGATAGGTAATTTACATTTACTGAGGATCAATTATATAATGCCAGGGGTTTGGGTTTTTTTTCATTTCCTAAGTCATTTTCTCCACTTTTTTATCCTCTAGTGAATAAATCATCCAGTTATTTAAATTTGCATATTTCCCTCATAATTACCTAGAAGGAAAACAAAGAAGTGTTTGTAATATTGATGACCATCAATAAAGTATATAAATGGAACCCTAGTTTTTCATTTTATTTTTCATAGTTTCCTGATGGCATTGTGACAAGGTACTTTAAAAGTGTGAACAACAAATACAGAAAGATAGAATGAAGCAAGTGTAATGATGAACATCATCAAACCAAAATAGCAACAGAAAGATAAATCAGTAGGCTGCCCCATGTTACCAAAATGACTTGTTCCATAGAATGTATAAAGGCTTTATTGAGGAGTGGCACAATGGAGACAAGAGAAAGAAGAGCCATGAATTAGTACCAAAACTCCTTAAAAAAAAGGAAACTAGGAAGCCCCACAGTGTCTATTGTTATAGTATAACTCAAAAAAAAGTATATTAAATAATTTTCTGAAACATAAAAATAAAACTAGCTAACCACAGAGCTGAAACTGAAAGCCTATAACCTTGACTACAAGTCAAGTCTTGTGATCTAATATTAAAAGGACAATTACTAGAATTTGACTTAATTACATAATATTAAGTCGGTAAAAAACTTACATGTAGTTTTTAACTAACGTTTCTTGTTTGACAATAATATGAAAGAAATTATGATAGTACACTTGGGAAAATATAATTTTGGCACTTAAAAGGACCGTAGACATCTTACAAAAGTTCTACTATAATAAATTACAACAAAAATTCATAAATCACTTAAAAAGTTAAAAATTTCAAATGAGGTCATGCTATATTACTTTCAATAGAATATGTACAGAACTAACTGAGGGCAAGAACTATTTCACTTTGACCTTTGCATAGTAATGTATAATAAATGGTTGGTGATTGATGGATTATTATTCATCTACAAAAAGAAGTAAACCTCAGTGTCTCATTTTGACAACTTTGACTCAACTTCCATATAAACATGACTCTCTACTATGACATTTAATACTGGCAGCATATAGATTATTTCAAAATAAATCACTTCAACTTCCAAAAATCCTTTCCAAGTTAACAGCTTTTGTTTTTTTTTAGGTTTTTTGCAACCTAAATAAAATTGAAGATAAAACAATTATCAATTTCCTGAATATTTGTGAACATAAATAAAAACATCATTTTTTGAAATGCTCTTTAATTTAGGTCTCTTCTTCATAGATCAATGATCAATAACTAACATCAGTCACAATGCCAGTCCCTAGAGATACAAAGATCAAAGCAAGATAGATATTATCCTACCTTTTATGCATATTCTTTAAAACTCTCAGAATGTTAACAATTTTAATTTTTTTCATTTTTAAGATTATATTGTCAGAGTCGTGTAAGATGTCTAAGAACATAATAATAAAAAGGAGAGATCTGCAGAGGTATCACTCCTATGTAATCAAAAGACATTTTGTATCATAGACTGGCACTTGGGAAGACATTCTGTCAAACCTTTATACTTTTATTAGTCTAGAAGTATTTTACCAAGCTAATTGGGTTCAGTATCAAAAGAGGTCTATATGACAATATACACAACTATTTCTATTATAGAATTTATTGTTCCTTCTTCTGACCACCACTTACAAATCCTCAACAAGTAATAACAGAAGAAAATCTGTAATCTAGGGCAATTTCAATTATTTTGTGGTAGTTGTTTAGATATTTTATATCTATATAGGATTTTTAAACTGTTAATCTATTTAGTAGTTCAACGAATGAGCTCACTGTGGTCATGGAATGCAACACCCAAGTGAACATTTCTAAAATGCATTTCAAAGCCAGGATTATCATTAATCTACTTTTTAGGAAAGATTTTAAATTTACTGTAGTGTAACTGTGTTAAGCTGAGGGGAATCAGAGTTTTGATTTTCTCATTGCCAGTGATGGTTGAAAAGAATTGCAAGAAGACCTTTGGAACCTGGCTAGAGGTAAGGTTGAGATTACAGCTTTGCCAGGGATGGATAAATTCTGAGGACAAATGCTTTCACTGAAAGCCCAAGTGGTTTAACTCTTCCCTGTAAATGCCCAAAGGAGACTTAATCAAAGGAAATGGAGATGTTTTATCAACTCCTAGATTAGTATGGATTAGTGACTGGGAGAAAGAATACAAGATCAGACATTCCTTTCAGTATGTTTTATGGACCCCACTAGGAGTCCTGTGAAATGTAAGGACCCCATTTCATGTTAATGTTTTTAAATACATAAAATAAAATACAAAGGATTACAATGGAAATCAATTAAAGTGACTTGAAGATTCAATTCCAATCCAAATTCAAACTCATTAAATTCTATCCTTTGGCCTCAATAGTACAGTTTAGAAATTTCTGATCCTGATTTTAGAGTTGGGGTGAGTTTTTCAGTCTATCTGTAAAAAAAAATGCTCCTGGCTATCCTGAGGTTCAGCAAAGAAACCATAATTAAGAAATAAAGAATATGTATAATGCATGGAGCAAATACAAAGACATTGCTCCTCAATGAATCTTTGTAATTAATAATAATAATAGTAATAATAGATGAATAATCTTATGATGATATAAGGTTATATATATTTATATATATATATACATATATGTTTTGTGAAACATTTGACAAATACCTTATTTTGTCCTCACAATAGCCCTGACAGATAATTGTTATTTGTATTCCCATTTGGTAGATAAGAACACTGAGACAGGTAGTCAAGTGAATTTTCTATGGTTATAAAGCTAAGAAGTGTCTGAGACAGGATTTTAACTCAGATCACCCTGATGCTGATTGCAGGGCTCCATCTAATTCATTACTATCTTCTGCTATGTTTATAGGATATGTGTGTAGAAGGTAAAGAACTATAAAGGGTATGAGGATAAGTAAAGGGAATTTGGCCTGGCTCTACATTCTTCCAGGGTACAGTTATAACCACTGATCAGACTTGGAGTAGACTTCCTAGAGATCAGCAAAGTAACTGACTCATATTAGATTCTTATTAAATGTTGTCTTACTAACAATATGTAAGGCACTCAAGAAGAGCCACAGATATTCTGAATGGCTATGAGAAAACTAGCTATAAGATTCTAGCTGTAGATGGCTCCAGGAGCCATTTGAATAAGCAACACTATTCAAAGATGCACAAAGGACTTTGGCAAGTACCATACAGAATCGGATTTCATGGGAGCAATTGTCCAATAAAAGACTGTGCCCACTCGTGAGATCCTGTGGCACTTTGGTTCATATATTTGTTGTAAAAAATGTTATGTAGTGGTCATGTTACATTGGGTTGTTGATTTTTCTATTCTATAAAACTTTCTTCTGATACTTTATGACTAGAGTGTCTGCAAGTGGGGAGTTGGTATGAATCTATTGATGACTGAGAAAAGCTCAATATCACACAATTATAGAGCTCAGAAATCTCAAAATCCATCTTATATTACAAATAAGGAAACTGAGAATCATAGTTCCATGTCTATTCTAAAATATTCTTATTGATCGATAGAGTAAGTATCAGAAGAGGAATTTGAGACATCATTTTTCAGTTGTAACCATGCTGGAAATTTTCTCAATGTTTGTAAATAGACTTTGGATCCAAGAAAATGCAAATTTCCTTCCCCTCACTTCTTTTTCCCTTACCACATAACTAATGAAGCCTTTGTGTACAAACATTTTTGAAAACCTGGAGCCTTACACAGTGCACAGCACATCACAGTGTTTAAATATTTTTAAAGGTCTGTTTAATTGATAAGCAGTTACTAATTTCCTCAGTTATTGTCTTATGTTAACAAGTTACCACCACTTTATTGTCAAAACATAGAATTATTTTTTCCTTTAATTATATCTTTTCTAGCAAATTTAATCTTCTTAGGTTAAAAAAACTCTAACTAGTCTAACATAGTTAAATTATACCAGACAATAATTCTAAATGACATATATTTGGATATATTAAGAGTATCTAAAATATTTTATCCTTCATTCAGATGAAAAGATTTAAGTATTGGAAGTTAGATGTGAGTTTCATTTGCCCTGTTTTCTAGCAACACCTTGGCCATGAATATAATTTTCTAACTACCAAATATTTGGCTCTGGGCCTTTAATCTGAGTCAACCCCTATATAATCACTGGAGAAATCATGTTTATTGTTTTAAGAAGCAACTCCTTTAGTATATCCTGGAAAGTTCCTTGTTCCCTGTCAAAGAAGTGCTAAAGAAAGGTTTTTTCGTGAAAGTAAAGAAATAGGTACAAAAAGGATTCACAAGAAAATATTGTGAAAGAAGACTGGTGGGGGTGATTGGTACTCGATAGTAAAAGGGGGAAACAGGAAAGACTGATGTATTGGTTATAGCAGACTGATCTGGTTTGCATTCTTTTAAGAAGGATTGATTATAAGAACATGTGAGCTGGACACAAGTGATATGTTTGATACAACACCATTGGTTCAGAATGATTAAGACATTTCAATATGCATGAGATTATAGGGAGGAGAAAAGGAAATATGTATGTAGTTACATGCAATTCAACATAATACTATTGAAATCTAACTGATTCCGTTCAAAATGGAAAAAATATTCCTTGGTAGTTAACTAAAAATCTAAAGAGAAGGCATGTGTGCTGTTGATTACCTGAGTTTTGCATATGAGTGGAGCCTATTCTTAAGTTGATAGTTAGGTTCCTAGTCATATTTGAATGAATAATGCTACTTTACAACTAAATAAATATTTTACCTAATTATTTAAGAGTTTGACACTTGCATTAAAGGCTTCCAGTATGATTTAAGCAATATATTGATTCTGTCTGCTTCTTTAGACCATTTTAATAGCTAAATATAGAGAAACACATGTCCATTTTGCTGGTCACCAGGTAATGAATTAATTGAACATGACAATCCATGAAACCAAAAATAACGAAGAATGATAATGGATAGAGTCAGGAAGTAATATCACTATCTGAAGGAAGGAAGATGGATTCAGCTTTGGCCTTAGAAACATATTATATGTGTGATACTAGGCACATAATTTAAACTCTAACTGCCTTGCTTCATTCATCTGCAAAATGGGATTAATAGCACTTACCTCCCACTGTTGTAAGGCTTAATCAACCAAAAATAATTTCTTTATTTCCTTCTATGGATTAGGCACAGTGTCAAGCACTGGGGACACAAAAAGAGGCAATATAAAGTATTTGCCTATAAAGAAGCGCAACTAATAGACAACATGTACACGTGTATGTGAAGCAAGATCTATATGAATATGTGATAAATCATAAATAATTAACAGAAGGAAAGCACTGGAATTAGTTTTCCTTTAAAGTCATAGAGGCCAGTAGTAAGGGAGAGTGTTCTTGGCATGAAGGATTGCCAGAGAAAATGTTAAGAGCTGGGAGATGAATGATTGTGTGACAGACAAGAGAGTGTTGTCTTTATGCTGGAGAATACATGTTGGGTCATAATGTATAAGAAGACTAAAAAGGTAGTAGGTGAGCAGATTTTGAAGGACTTTGAAAGCAAAACAGTATTTTGTTCCAAGGATATTGTAATATTTATAAAACACTTAGCACAAAGCCTAGCACACAATGGACACTTAATAAATGCTTGCTCCCCTTTGTTATGTAGTACCACTTATATAGCACCACTCACAGAGCTGTAGAAAAGGAGGTCAGAAGGTTCCTACAGTCACTAAAATTTTAGGCTATCTATAAAAAGTAGATACCTTAATGGTTGGTGCTCTAAATATGAGAAATTTTCACAATGACCAGGAGTACACTTAAGAGCAAATAATCATTGGAAAATTTACAAAATTATTTAATTTAGCAATGAGAAATTTGTTATCTGTGAGTAGCATTCTTTTCCATAAATCCTTCAAGTTGTCTGGAGTCATTGTGTTGCTGCTAGTACAGAAGGCCATTACATTCCATTTTATCACAGTGTATATCAGTCTCTGTGTACAATGTTCTCCTGATAAAATAATAAATATTATTTTTTTGCCAAAACAAAGAGTGTGGCTATAAATATTTTTGTACGTGTCTTTTTCCCTATGATCCCTTTGGGATACAAACCCAGCAATGGTATGGCTGGATAAAAGGGCAGGCAATCTTTTAGCACACTTTGAGCATAGTTCCAAATTGCCAGCCAGAATGGCTGAATCATTTCATAACTCCACCAGCAGTGCATTAATGTTCCAATTTTGCCACATCCTCTCCAAC
Organism: Gracilinanus agilis; assembly: GCF_016433145.1. NCBI lineage: Eukaryota > Metazoa > Chordata > Mammalia > Didelphimorphia > Didelphidae > Gracilinanus > Gracilinanus agilis. The sequence goes on along the minus strand of NC_058135.1, from coordinate 151,346,716 downwards.
ATTCATTACTCTCCCCTGTTGTCATTTTAGCCAATCTGCTAGGTGTGAGGTGATACCTCAATTGTTTTGATTTGCATTTCTCTAATTATAAGGGATTTAGAACACTCTCTCATGTGCTTATTGATAGTTTGATTTCTTTATCTGAAAATTGTCTATTCATGTCCCTTGTCCATTTATCAATAGGGAATGGCTTGATTTTTTTGTACAATAGATTTAGTTCTTTGTATTTTTGAGTAATTAGACCTTTGTCTGAGTTTTTTTGTTATAAAGTTTTTTCCCAGTTTGTTGTTTCCCTTCTGATTTTGGTTGCATTGTTTTTGTTTGTACAAAAAAATTTTTTTAATTTAATGTAATCAAAATTATTTTAAATTTTGTAATTTATTTTACAAATTTAAATTACAAATGTAATTTATTTTACATTTTGTAATTTTTCTAACTCCTACTTGGTTTTAAAATCTGTCCTTTCCCAGACATCTGACAAGTATAGTATTCTGTATTTGCCTAATTTACTTATAGTTTCCTTCTTTATATTCAAGTCATTCACCTATTCTGAATTTATCTTGGTGTAGGGTGTGAGATGGTGACCTAAACCTAATATTTCCCATATTATTTTCCAATTTTCCCAGCAGTTTTTGTCAAATAGTGAATTTTTGTCCCAAAAGTTGGACTCTTTGGGTTTATCATAGACTGTCTTGCTGGCATCACTTAGCCCAAGTCTATTCCACTGATCCCCTCTTCTGTCTCTTAGCCAGTATCATATTGTTTTGATGAACACTGCTTTAGAGTACAGTTTAAGATCTGGTACTGTGAGGCCACCTTCCTTAAGGTTTTCTTTTTCATTATTTCCCTTGATATTCTTGATCTTTTGTTCTTCCAAATGAACTTTGTTATAGTTTTTTTTCTAATTCAGTAAAAAAGTTTCTTGGTAGTTTGATAGGTATGGCACTAAATAAGTAAATTAATTTGGGTAGAATGGTTATTTTTATTATGTTAGCTCATCTTAGCTATGAGCAATCAAAGTTTTTCCAATTGTTTAGATCTAGTTTTAATTGTTTGGAAAGTGTTTTGAAGTTGTGTTCGTATAATTCCTGTGTTTGTTTTGGTAGATAGATTCCTAAGTATTTTATGTTGTCTAAAGTGATTTTAAATCTTTTTTCTCTTTCTAACTCTTGTTGTTGCAATGTGTTGGAAATATATAGAAATGCTGATGATTTATGTGCATTTATTTTGTATCCTGTAACGTTGCTAAAGTTGTTGATTATTTCTACTAGCTTTTTAGTTGGTTCTCTAGGATTATTTAAATAGATCATCATATCATCTGCAAAGAGTGATAACTTAGTCTCCTTATTGCCTATTTTAATACCTTCAATTTCTTTTTCTTCTCTAATTTCTACTGCTGGTGTTTCTAGTACAATGTTAAATAATAGAGGTGATAATGGGCATCCTTGTTTCATGCCTGATCTTATTGGGAAGACTTCTAATTCATCCTCATTGCATATAATACTTATAGATGGTTTTAAATGCATGCCATTTATTATTTTTAGAAAAGGTCCTTCTATTCCTATACTTTCTAGTGTTTTCAGTAGAAATAGGTATTGTATTTTGTCAAAGGCTTTTTCAGCATCTATTGAGATAATCATGTGATTTTTGTTTGTTAGCTTGTTGATATGGTCATTAATTGGATGGTTTTCCTAATGTTGAACCATCCTTGCATTCCTAGTATAAATCCCATCTGATCATGATGTATTACCCTCATGATCACTTCCTGGAGTTCTTTTGCTAGTATTCTATTTAAGATTTTTACATCTATGTATTGATGTAAATCTATGTATTATTACATCTATGGAGATTGGTCTGTAGTTTTCTTTCTCTGTATTTGGTCTGCCTGGCTTTGGAATCAGTGTCATATTAATGTCATAAAAGGAAATTGGTATAACTCCTTCTTTGCTTATTATGTCAAATAATTTGTATAGTATTGGGATTAGTGGCTCTTTGAATGTTTGATAGAATTCACTTGTGAATCCATCAGGCCCTGGTGATTTTTTTCTTAGGGAGTTCTTTGATGGCTTGTTCAATTTCTTTTTCTGATATGGGATAATTTAAGTATTCTATTTCTTCTGCTGTTAATCTAGGCAATTTATACTTTTGTAAATATTCATCAAAATCACTGAGATTGATGTATTTATTGCCATATAATTGGGTGAAATAATTTTTAATGATTGCCTTAGTTTCCTCTTCATTAAATGTGAGGTCTCCCTTTTCATCTTTGATACTCTTAATTTGGTTTTCTTCTTTCCCTTTTTTATTAGATATACCAATACTTTGTCTATTTTATCTGTTTTTTTCAAAATAACAGCTTCTAGTCTTATTTATTAATTCAATAGTTCTTTTACTTTCAATTTTATTAATTAATTTAGTTTCACCTGGGGATTTTTAATTTTTTCTCTTTCTAGTTTATTAGGTTGCATGCCCAAATTATTAACCTCTGCCTTCCCTAATTTGTTAATATATGCACTGAATGATATACATTTTCCCTTAGAACTGCTTTGGCTACCTCTCATTGCTTTTGGTAAGAAATCTCATCATTGTCATTGTCTTCAATTAAATTATTAATTGTTTTTATAATTTGTTCTTTCACGAACTTATTTTGGAGAATCATATTATTTAATTTCTAATTATTTTTTGGTTTTGTGGTGCAAAGAGGGGATATAACAGCCTTGCAGACTTTGCTGTAGAGTTCTTTTGTCAGTTGATAAGGGTTTTAGAATCTTGGGAAAGTCAGTTGGCCCTGGGAACTTGTGAAGAGAATCAGGGTCAATCTGAGCTCCTTCTTTGGATTGAAACCTGGCCTATATTTTGTAGCTTTTCCTTTAAAAATTGTTAGTTTAGCTAACTCCTTTGAATCTCCCTAGCCTTCCTTATTCCCATCTTCATTTTCCCTACCTGAATGTCTGAGAATTTTGAAAAGAGAGTAGATCTGAGTGTTAGTTTCAAGTCTTGATAGTTTAGTCAAATAGGGCTTATCCTTGTTACAAATTATCTATCGAATCATTTTATCTAACTTTCTTACCCTTTTAGGCTACAAACCCTCTCGGGGCTGAGTAGGCAGGTCCCTACTCAGTCTCACATTCCTGTCTCCCTTCCCCCACCTGAAGCTTTTTCTAGACGGCTGTTAGGGTTACTTAATATCCTCTATCCTTTCCAATCACACCTAGAAAACAATAAACCCCATTTGTCTTTAATCAAAACCCTTTGCCTACTTCATTAGTTGATTAATAAGAGAGGGAGGAGGAGAGAGAGGAATAACATTCTCTCTGGAGTTTGAGGGAAGCTGAAAGTATCCATTTTGGAGGAAGTGTAATTTTAATACTTCCTTTATTCCCTTCCTTAGTGAACCTGTGAAACTGATAATATTATGTATGTGTGTGTGTGTGTGTGCATGTGTGTGTATGGAGTATATAAATGTTTCATAGTTTTTCAAATGAATAAATGAATATTATTTTTCCTAACTGATCTTGTAAATGAAAAGGAGGACATTTCATCCTGTACAGTTTGTCACTGTTCCTTCTAAGTAAAATTCTTCTAGTTACCCTGTTGATAATAAAAATTTTAATATTTATCAGTATCTTCTTTTCTACTAGGGATACAAATCAATTCAACCACACTCTCTTAATTACCTTATGGCGATTCTCTTAATTTCTTTGTTTGGGCAGTAAACTTGCTGTTTAAGTCCAGTGTTTTTCTTTATGAATGCTTGGAAGTCTTCAATTTTATTGAATGACCATACTTTCCCCTGCAAAAATATAGTCAGTTTTGCTGGATAGTTGATTCTTGGTTGTAGACCCAGTTCTCTTGTTTTCTGGAATATTACATACCATGCCTTCCCATCCTTCAATGTAGATGCAGCCAGATCCTGTGTTATGCTAAATGTGGTTCCCTGGTATTTGAATGACTTCTTAGCAGCTTGTAATATTTTTTCTTTGGTCTGATAGTTTTTGAATTTGGCTATAATATTCCTGGACATTTTCAGTTGTGGATTAAATGTAGGAAGTAATCTGTGTGTTCTTTCAATTTCCATTGTTCCCTCTTGTTTGAGAATGTCAGGGCAGTTTTCTTGCATAATTTCCTGTAGGATGATGTCCAGACTTTTTTCTTTTGTCATGATATTCTGGTAGACCAATAATTCTTAAATTTTCTCTTTGAGATCTGTTTGACAGATCTGTGGTTGTGTCAATGAGGTGTTTCATATTCTCCTCAAAAATTTTCATTTTCATCATTTTGTTTTATATATTCTTGCTGCCTTTTAAAGTCATTTGTTTTCAATGGTTGAGTTCAAATTTTTTTTAAAGATGGAATTTCATTCCTGGATTTTTGGTCATCCTTCTCCTTCTGGTCTGATTTTCTTTGTAGACCATCTTTTGCCTTCTTTGCTTTGTTTTCAAGCTGGTCATTTCTGGCTTTTAAAACTTTATTTCCTTGGTTTAGTTCATGTATTTCCTTTTTCAAATTGTCTTCAGCCTCTCTTGATTGTTTTTTTTTGGGGGAATATAATCAGTTTTAAGAACTCTCCCCATCACTTGTGAACTGGACTAACAATTTGGAAGAAATATTTTGAAGTATAACTAAAGAATATAAAATTGAGTTTATCCTTTGACCTTATGATAATACCACTAAGATTGCAACCTGAAGAAATCAAAGAAAAGAGGAAAGGATAATTGTGTGCAAAAATATTTATAGTGGTTCTTTTTATGGAGCAAAAAATTGGAAATTGGAGGGATGCTGAATAATTGGGGAGTAGGTAAATAAGTAGTAGTGTATGATTTTGATAAATAAATATTATTTTTTATAAGAAATGAAGATCAGAGATCCCTCCAAAAATAACAATAAACAAACATGAAGTCTTATATGAAGTGGCTTATAGTGATGTAAGCTAAACCAAAATAGCATTATACATAGCAATGCAACATCAATAAAGTAAGATGGTATCACATGGCTGACTTTACTAATTTCAAGTATCCAGCACAACTCTAAGGCACTTGTGATCTTATGATGAGAAAGGCTATCTACCTCCCCAGAAGAAACTGATGGAATCTAAAAGCAGTTTGAAGCACCCCTTTCTTCACTTATTTCCTCTCTGAATTTTTTCTCTAGTTTAAGTAATGTATTTTCATTTACATTATCATGAACATCAAACATAATATTATATGATAACCCATGTACTACCAATATCATATTGCTTGTTATCCTAGAAAGGAGTGAGTTTGTAGGTTGGAAAGGAGAAAGCATGAATCACAGAGTGACAGAATACCAATTATTGAGAATTGTATTGACATGTAAACTGGAAAAAAATAAAAAGAGAAAAATGAAGAGCATGATGACTTTGGAAAAACCTAGAAAGGCTGATATGAACTGAAGTAAAATGAAGTGAGCAGAACTAGAATATTATACACAATAACAGCAATATTGTAACAACAATAAAACATGAAAAACTCAGTTATATTGATCAAGAAAATGTTCCAGGGTAATCCCAAATAAACCATGATGAATAATGAAAATAATACCCATTTCCAGAGAGAACCAATATATTCTGGGTACAAATTAAACCTAATTTTTTCCATTTTATTTTTTATTTGTTTATGTCTTATGGCATACTAATAAGGAAATATGATTACATGACATCAAATAGAAAAACAAAACAAAACAAATAAAAAACTCTATTTACTGGCTCTTCTTTTATCCACCTCATTCTTCTCAAAGGAGAATGTAAAATGATTTGACCTAAGTATATGTATATTCAAATATCTGAACAAATACTGAGAAGAACAAATCAAATGTGAAATCATCAACAATATAAACTCCAAATTAGTAAATATGCTCTTGACTAGAATTCAATGGTCAATTTTTTGGCCCTAAAAGAAAGCACTGCTTGACCAAAAAGTTTTTAAACAGTTGTTTATAGTCATGCAAGCCCAAGTTATCCATATGATAACTTGTTGACCGTAAAATATTTATCTGTTGTATAAACTGTCTAGGATCTGAAGTCTCTAGAGAAAGGAAATGGAGCAAAAACAAAGTGTTCTTTCTGGCTCCATTTTCCTTCAATGATGGACTAAGATTTCTCAAAGGACTTCCATGTCATAAATAATACTTTTGGAAAACTAAATTTCTTTTTTAAAACCTCTAGTCACATGAGAGGATACTGAGATACATAGGTAGGTTAAGTGACTTGCTTGCAGTTGCAGTCAGTAAGGTACTTGGAATTAAAAGTCTCAAGTCTCAGATCTCTCCACTCGGTCCAATAGGCCATGGTAGTTTATACAGTGAACTTCAGAAGCTACAAAACCTTTAAAATCCCTATTGGAGCAAACCTAATTCTCCAATAGTTCCTTTCAAAGAACAGTGTTGAAGACTTCAAACACCTCTGAGACTTACATTTCAGAAGAGCAAATCCAAAATGTCAGGTATGGTGGATGAGAAGGTCCTATCATTGTACCCTGGGGTCTGTCCCAGCTATTTACTACTTTTTCTCAGCTCAGACTGTAGGCTGCATACCTATGTCCCCTTTAGAGCTGAAAAACCTTTATGTACATATGTGTGTATGTGTGTGTGTGTATGTGTGTGTATGGAGTATATAAAGGTTTCATAGTTTTTCAAATGAACAAATGAATATTATTTTTCCTAACTGACCTTGTAAATGAAAAGGAGGACATTTTAAAATCTTTTTTTCTGCTATTGCTTTGGCTACTGAACAATGATCACTGGATAATTACACATTTTTAATTTCTAAAAATGAAGTTAAACATTATTTGTAATCTGTGAGCATACAATCTATTCTCTTGAACATATTGCTGTCAAAGTATTGCTCCATATAGATATGTGGGTGAAAAAAATAGAGCACAATCAGTAATCCATCTTTCTCATTTCCTGTCCATCAAATATTCTTTCATCCCAGCCATTTTTCTTCACTATTCAGGACCTTGGGTTCATATCAGTTTCATGGTTATAGCAGGTACACAAAATTTTGGAATTAATACTTATAAACACATAATCTGTGTGCATATACATATACATTTATGTATATATTAATGTCAACATATACTGCATATAAATGACTATGCACACAGATACAGATATGCATCCCTCACTACTAAGGGCTAGACTCTTATAAGTCCTGCACTCTTCCAGAATTTCAATTCTATGCCTCTCTGAATTAGTAATTACTTATGTGCTCCAGTAATTTTCAGTTAAACAAAAAAATCTATGATTAAAGGCAATCTGATATCTTTAACTCATTGCTAGCATTTTTCACAAGATGTTATCCTGAATCTTAACAATCTTAATAGGTAGAAAGTATATTGCCTTAAATTTTGATGAGTTTTATAATATATACCTTTAACAATTAGAAGTCTCATCTACTTCATGAGAGATACAGCTTAGCTGATATCATGTTTCATATATACATGTATGCATATGTAGGTATTTTCTCTATTTTATCTTGCTTAATCCTATTGTATTTTTCTCTAACCTCAGTTTCCTCATCTGTAAAAATAATTTAACAGCTTAGTCTTGATTTTCCTTCTATAAATCTACAAGGAATGAAGAGAATGAGAATTTATATAACTAATATGAGCCTAGCACTGTGCTAATGCTTTTTACAAATATTATTTCATTTGATTCTCATAAAATCCATGTGAGGTAGATGTTATTATTTCTTCTATTTGTCCATGAAGCAAATCCAGACATATAGAACTTTAGTAACTTGCCCAGGATCATGAAAATTATATATACATATATATACATATATATATATATATATATATATGTATATCTAAGCTTGGATTTTAATTCAGATCTTCCTGTCACCAGGTCCAATACTCTATTCACTATCAGAAACAAAGATAATCTAATCCATTTTACAGATAACTGAGGCCCAATTAGTTTGCATATGTTCCTCAAGTGACTTGCAAAGAGTTGACCCTAAATTATCTGAGTCTAGATCCTATAGTCTTTATATCAAATAAAATTATTAAAACACAAGTTTGATGTTTAAGCTCCTCAGGAGAAGTTTAGAAAATGAGTGAGTTTTCTTGCCATTAAAGGCATGAAGATGCTACCAAATGAGGCTGTAGCAGCATCTCAATTCTGCTATATCTGACATATAATCATAGTATCAGAGATTTTGCAATGGAAATGAACTTAAAGATCATTAAATCCCACACTATCATTTTACAAGTTAGAGAATCTGTGCCTTGGAAACGTTAAATGACCTGGCTAGGTCAGAGAGTTAGTAAGTGTCCGGATCAGAATTTTAAATCAGGTTTCCAGGATTCCAAATCTAGTACTCTATTCACTGACCAAAACTGCCTCTGTTTTTGAAATCTTCTCTAAAAAGACTGGTTCTATCCTTTCCAATTGATTGTGTTTAGAATAATGTGGTGTTAAACTGTCTCATTCAATTACCACTATAAGATTCTATGAACGGTGAAACTAAACAGATCATATCATTTAATTCTCATATATTTTCACTTTTATGGAAAATTATTTTTCTTCCCTTTTCAGAATTATGTTATTATTAAGAGAGACTTCTTTTATCTGGGAGAAAGATAAAAGTCTCCTCTTAATAAGATATTGTTATGAACAGCTATAAAACAAACAAAAACTGTCATCTTAGTCAAAATTATTGCCAACAAATGAGATAAAAACATTCATTTAAGCACTACATTTGTTGTTACAGGATCATGGATTTATAGACATTAGGTAAAAGTCAACTCCCTCCTTTCACAAATGAGGAAAAAGAGAAGAAAGTAAGTTAGTGATCATGGACCTAGTAAGTGTCCTACAGTTAATGGCACAAAGTTAAAGCTTGGAGCTGGGATTTGAACGAAGATCTCTTGATTCCAAGTTGAGCACCTTTAAAAACATATTAGACTAGATCATTACCTTACCCTTTCTCATCACACTGTGGAAATGAGGCAAAGGGAGGAACAGCAAGCAGAAGACAATGAATACTTATTCTACATGTGGAAGCATCCTCAACACCTACTCGGTGTTGGAGTTATAAGCCTTCTAATTTAGAGTCATTTTCTCACTATAGACAATAGCTGACAAGATGACTATAATGATGGCAGAGTTGATTGTAATAAAAGTACATGAATTGCTTTTAATTCTTAGGAGACAAAATAATTTTTGTACTTCTTGTACTTAGTTGTTAACATAACTTCTCTTGCCTATTAGATTTTAATTTCCTTAAGATCAAGAATACCATATTCTTTATCTTTCAATTTCAATGCCTTGCATGTAGAAAATACTCAATAATTTTTTAATAAATTTAGTCATGCCAAATATCCCATACTGCTTAATATTAAAATGGAAAATTCAGTCCATAGCAAGAGTAGAGTATTATATCTCAAGTGTTTATATTCACCCTCAGAACATAGACTGATAATAATGGAAACCATTCTGTTTTTATAACTAGATTTGTGTTGGAATGATAGCTCTGACCTTAAGGGAAAGATATTTATTCTTTCCATTCCTCATTTCCCTTTGTTGTCAAATAGGGTAATATAATTGGCAGTACTTAGCTTATGAGAATGATATGAGAAAAGTGATCTGTAAAATTAAAAATACTATATAAATGTGTATTATTATTGTTATCATTTTATTTGATAAGGAAACAGAAAATTCTGGGAAGATGCCATTTTGGTATCTCTTTATCTCACTAACTTATCAACTTTACCATGGAAAATAACCTGGGGTAATTAAGAGGCAGTGTTGTGCATTGAATAGGGCAATGCTTTCAGTGGGGGAAAGTGTTGTAATTATTGATATAAAAGCCAAATTTGAATTCTAGTTCTGCCACTTGTGACCTGTCTGATCTTAACATATTTGGGTCTATATTATCTCACCTCATCAAAGTAGGGTTTAAACTGGAGGACCTTTGAAGCTCTTTCCATTCCTAATCTCAAGATCCAATGTACATATTTCTAAAATGCATCTCTATTCACATTAACTATTTAAAGCTGTACAAGTATATTACTGAGTTTTAGAATATAAATAGGACTGTGTATGTAATGGTTGCTCAATAAAAGAAAAGATCTGGTTTAGCAAATTAAGTCATCTCTCTTCCCCAGAACTAAACCAGCCACATGTCATTTGTTCCTTCCTCTCTTCCTCATTTAATCCCATAATCTATTCATTTTAATCATCTAATTTATTCATTTTCTAAATACTGAATTAAATGTAGCTCTCTCAAAGGAGCAAAGAAAAAGTAATTGTGGTTAAAGGTTCAGCAATTCCAGTGCAAGCTTCCTTTTTCACTCTGTCTTCTAACTGAAACAAGAGTATCTCTTTCTTTCTTTGAGAAGGATTATTTTATACAATCTAAAAAGGTTATTCATGAATGCGGGAAAAAATTCTTTTCCCCTCTGTCTAAAAGCCTAGAGCATTAACAGTGAAACCTGATTCTTTACTGAAGACCTTCTAATGCTACTTCAAAGACTTACATACACCCTAGAGGGTGTTCTGGGCTGCCCAGAGTTTGAAAAAAAAAAGTTCAGTTAACAGACCAGGTGGTCTCAGTTGATGATGAGAAATCACTCCTCTTGGGAAACATTCTTCATTACACACACTGAGCAGGACAAAAGGCAATGGGAACCTCCTTAGTTAAGAATATATCAGGTAGATAAAGTTCCCAAACAGCAAAAGCGAATGAAAGCGTGTTCTCTCCCAGTGAGTTCAAAAGTAGCATTAACAAAGCAAAGAAGATGAATAAACACCTGTTTTCCTAAGAAGGAAAATGATCGGTACAATCTAAGCCAGATATTCAATTTATCCGCATATATTTCATTTTTTCCCAACCAACCTACACTGTACTAAACATCTGATATGAATAAGCATTCTCCAATTCTTTTCTGGTCAAGGATTCTAACATATTTCATGCTCAGATGATTAGAGCTTTGACCATATTTAACAAAACATATCTATATGCCAGATACATATCACATTGGATTCCTCAATTATAGACTCACACACACACACACACACACACACACACACATTCATATCAATTGGCACATCAGTTGTTGCTGGGAAAGGCAAAATCCGGATGTGTGTGTGTGTGTGTGTGTGTGTGTGTGTGTGTGTGTGTGTGTGTGTGTAATCAACTGGTGTCTGAATAATATCAAGAGTTTAAAGGTAGAGCCCACAAAGCAAAACTCTCATCACAGGTATGGACACGAGTGTCATAGAATAAGCAGGCACCTATGGATTCTTTTTGGAAGCAGTTCTAATGTCATCATTCTCTACAGAAATATGGACACAATTCTCCCAGCTTTTAATGCCCCCCAAATCATCCCGTATAAAGTGTGTATCTATCATCTATCTACTTCTCTATCTCACATCTGTCTTCCTCTATCCAAATGAAAATGTGTCTTCCCAATAGAATGGTGAACTCCTTGAGGTCAAGATGATTTCACTGGTGTCTGACACATAGAAATGTGTCAGAAATATCAGAATAATAATAGTAATGATAGCAGCAGCAGCAACAGCAACAAAAACAATAATAATAAGTCCATTTTCATTGCACTTAAAGGTTTGCAAAGTGATTTGTAGATGTTATTTCATTTGATCCTCACAAAACCACCAAATAGTAGGTATTATTATTAGCTCCATTATATAGATGAAGAAACTGAGGCTTTAGCTTTTCAAGGTAAAGTGACTTGCCCAAGGCCACAAAGTTAAGAGGTGACTGAGGTATGATTTGAACTCAGGTCTTCTTGACTTCACAGCTAACATTTTTTTTTTGCCCCATAATGCCACCGATTTTCCTTCTCCATGAATGAATGAACAAAGCAATTCTTAAGCACTCATTCCATGCCAAGCATTACAGAAGGCAATGGAGATGCAAATAAGTCTCCTTCCTTAAGGAGTTTACATTTTAATTAGGGAGAGAGAGAGAAAAAGAGGGAGAGGAAAGAGAGAGAGAGAGAGAGAGAGAGAGAGAGAGAGAGAGAGAGAGAGAGACAGAGAGAGAGAGAGAGAGTGAGAGA
>NC_058135.1:151211023-151333523 GCF_016433145.1 Gracilinanus agilis | reverse complement strand
TCTCTTCCACTGTGGAAACAATATAGAATATTGATTCTAAGATGGAACGTAAGGGTTTAAAAAATAATAATAAAGAATATTAAAAAACAATGCCATTTACCTTCAATTACAAGACAAAGTAATGTTATTCATGAAAATTACATCATGTGGTATAGTATAGCAAGATTTCTAATAAGAACCATGTAGGCATAATAATGTGGAAAGTACCTTCATAACACACCATGAAATCCACCTCAGAAACTTAGGCTCAATTACCATTACCTTTCAAAAGCAGAAAGCAGATGGTATACTATACAAATACATGGAAATTTGCAAGTAGAATTTGATGAAGAATAGCTGGATAACAATATATTTAAAGGATTAGAAGATCCTTGATTTAGAGCTATAAGGAAACTCAAAGACTATCTATTTTAATTGTTTCTATTAGGACTTTATAGATTATCCCATTTGCTCAAGGTCACATAAATAGTAAATTTGAAAAAAGAATTCAAACTCAAGACTTCTGATTCGAGTTATTTATCATGCAACATCATTTTTAGGTTTGAATATTAAAACAAAGACAATGACAGAATTAGAATTAGAGATCTTTCTGACTGAGAAATGCCAAAACTGTTTATTTTTAGTTAAGCATTCTGATTCTTTAGGTAACTCATAAACATCCTGTGATATGCTTAAAAGTTTTTTGGATCTTCTTCAGTGAAATATTGCCTAGTCTTTAAAAAATGATTACTAGAGAAAAAAATGAATAATATTGACAAACTTTAGAGTGATTTTACTTTTTGAAATAAAGCTCACATGCTCAGGGCTCTATTTATATTTTATTAGCAAAGTACTTTCACCCAATACAGTTATTCTTATAGAGAGAATACTAGTTATAATTGTTTAATTTAGTAAAAAAAGTTCTCATGAAGGATAAATTAAAACCTATGTTTTCCCTTATTCTAAATGTGACATATGAATTTGTCCTTTTAATAATAATCTGGCTACTTATTCTCTTGTTCCTAAAGCAGTAAATCTTCACCTGGATCCATTAACAAACTTTCAGAAAATTATAACTGTATTTTAATATAGTTGGCTTTTTTAATTATGTGTATTTTATTTTATGTATTTAAAACTATTCTCAAAAGGACTACAGAGTCTTCATGAGATTTCTAAAACAATCTGTGATGCTAAAAGAAGGTTAAGAAAAACTGAGAAAGAATAAACAATTAGAAAAACAACTGAAAATTGGAAAGATTTACATAATTTTTTCATAAAAAATACTCTGAATGAATTCATTAAAGGAAAAAAATTACATGGTACAATCTGTATGTATATATATATGTGTGTGTGTGTGTGTGTGTGTGTGTGTGTGTGTTTCAGAGAGAGAGAGACAGGGAGAGACAGAGAATGAGAAAAATGAAGATAACCTCTAGCTATTAGAGGAAAATGCTTTCTGATATTTTTTCTTTAAGATCAAATATATTAGAATTGATAAATAATTTTTTCATCAGGTCTGAATACGAAGGTAGTACCCAAGAAAGCATCCTTCAGAAAAAAGAAATGGGCTTAGATTATAAGGTTGAAATGATGTTTTCAAATTTGGACAGATAATTTAACATTCCTCAGCCTCTGTTTCCTCATCTGTGATATGACAGAATATGTTAGATTAGCCAATCTCTAACTGAGTCCCTTTCAGCTCTGATTCCATTCTTCTAAAGCCATGCCTTAGTTGAAAGGAATTTTTTACTTCATTTCTTCCAAAATCTCAACATCCCCTTTGACAAGTGGCCATACAAATCTTCCCTTGAAAAATTGTCCTGAAGAGGGCTTTCCTTCTGCTACTTTTCATTCCAACCTTGGAAAACAAAGGAAATGAAACTTCATCTTAAAAAAAAGGATTAAAAAGTAAAAGAGAAATTCAAGAGCTCTCAGTGGATAGGTAAGACTTTCCCCCCAAAAATGGGAGAACAATGGTTAAGTTGGCTCTTGACAACTTAAATAATGATAACAATTATTGGTAACTGGAAAAAAGTGAATTGTAATAAAAATGTGATATAATGTGTAAGCATCTAAATTTTCTTCATTTCATGTACCTATTAGTTAGAGCTTAATAATATTTTTTCAATCCTTTGCATTGAAATTTCTCACATACAATTCCCTGCATCTAAAAATTCAGCTGTGAGTTCTATTTGTCCCTTTCTCTAAGTCTATAATGTTAGGATACATGAAAACACACATTCACATGCACATACATACACATACACACACACTTACAATAAGCATGCCATGGAAAAGTGCTTCTAAAATACCCACACATTCTGAAACCACTTATTGATTAATAGCATAGTAGAAAGTATAATTGGGGAAAAATCATCTTAAAGTATCTGGAAGCAAAAAGTACTGGCATGTAAACTTTAGAAACTGACAACTAAACTGAGCTTCAATTTCCTCATCTAATAAAGTAGAAAAATACAGAATTATTAATAAATGCATTATGAACTTAGTAGAGTTGTTATAATGATTAAATATGAAAATCAAAGTAAATATTCTTCATAAATTAGTTACATATAGTGGTAGATAGGATACTATTTGGGCTGCAAGAAATCTCAGATTCAAATCTGTCTTCAGATACTTATTGACTGTGTGACTCTGAGCAAGTCACTTATCCTGCTCATCCTTTCTGTGCCTCATTTACCTCCTTTGTAAAATTAGGAAAATAACAGTACCCACATTTAAGGGTCATTGTGAGAATCAACTGAGATATTTCTAACCTGATTTGTAAGCCTTAAACCACTAGAACAATGCTGTCTGTTCTTAGTAGTAAATTATATTCTCTTTATTTGACTTAGACATAATATGCACATGAAACTTTTTTTAACCCAACCATGTAAACATCAGTACCAGGAAGTCAAAATGTAGCAAAATCTCTAACAGTGAAAATCTGCAACAGTTTTGGAAATTAGAGTCTTAGATAGTTCGTAGTCACACAACTTCTATTTGTGTTAAATGGTCCTTGAATCCAAGTCTGAATCTGAAGCTGTATCTCTATTCACCAATTTGCTGCCTCTCCATCAAGCTATAAATCAAAGTGAAGCTTAAATTCATATACTCATATATACATATATGTAGAATAAATACAAATGGAAGTATGGGAGGGTGTGAGGGAGAGTAAAGAGAACAGTGAATAAGTGGAAAAATGGCAGAGCCCTAAATATAAATTGGAAATTTTGTGAGATGAGTGTTTCAGAGAAAATATATTGAATTCTATTTTGGATCTCTTAAATTTGAGATATCAATGGAACTACCAGTTGGAAATTTGTAATAGTTTGTTGAAGATTTGTGATGAGAGCTCAGGAATAACTTACACTAGATTTATAAATATGGAAGTCATCAGCATTGAGATAACTGAAGGGTAATTGATGTAATCAATAGAATTAAAAAAAGCATAGAGACAGAAAGTAAATGGATCAAGAACATGACCTTAGGAATACCCCCAAGTTACAGGGCAGGCTGTTGATAATGATTCAACAAAGTTGACTGAGAAAGATCAGAGAGAAATATAAGAGGAAATAAGAGGGAAATTTCACACAGTCCTAGAGAAGGCACATAAAGGAGGAGAGTGTGTTCATAGAAAAATGTCAATTGTTGGCCACAAAAATGTTAAGCATTATCTTTGAGAAAAGATTATTAGATACATCAATTAAGAGGCCATTCATAACTTTGAAGAGGAAAAAATAGTTAAATAATAAGGCCAAAAGTCATATCACACAGGATTGAGAAGTGAGTGAATGCTGCTGTAGAAGGAAAGTGAGAGCTACAGAAGCAGAATGCTAGTCTTTTTGGTGTTATTGGCAATGGTTGCTGCTTTCTTATTCCTATAGCCCTACTGCACTGACTTCTCTGATTATGGTAACAATTCAAAAGAATGAGAAAGATAGGTAATGTATCTATTCCAGTAACAATATCTAGATTTTAATTGGTGACTTCAATATGCTAATATTTTAGAAATCTTTTCCTTCCTTGTTGTGTTAGTATCATATCTCCAAAATATTCTACATTTTCTTGAATGATGTAAATAGTACTATGTATTAAAATCCAAAGTTTTAAATATTTCCCACAAGTGATACATATTTATTTAAATAGAATATTCAGGCCAACTTGACATCCAGAGTATCTTCCACATTTAAATGTCAATTAGAATATTAAGTAAATAGAAATGGGTGTTGGAGATTTTTATTTAAAATTTAAAATTTCCTTGAATGGTAAAAAATTTGGAACAGTGAATCTCTCAATTTCAAAACAAAGCAAAACCTTTACAATTAGTTGAAATAACAAATGAAGAAAGTTTTACTAAACTCCTTTTATGAAACAAATATGATGCTGAAACTTAAACCAAGAAAGAGCAAAAACAGAGAAAGAAAATTATAGACCAATTTCGTTAATGAATAAGGATGCAAAAATCCTAAATAAAATATTAGCTGGTAGACTACAACAATATATCACAAAGATTATACATTATGATTTATATACCATGCTAGGATGATTTTTAAAATAAGGAAAAATATCAACATAATTTATTATATTAAAAACAAAAGTAATAAAAATAATATGATTATTTCAACAGATGTATAGCAAGCCTTTGAGAAAATCCAACATTGATTTCTCTTTTTAAAATATGGAAAATATAGATGTAAGTAGATTTTTTTTTGAAAACGATACAAAGCATCTACATAAAATCACCAGCAAGTATTATTTCCAATAGAGATAAGATAGAAACCTTCCCAATAAAATCAGGGGAGAAACAAGGATGCCCATTTTCACCAATATTATTTAACATATTAGAAGTAATGGTAGCAATTATAATAAAAAGAAAAAAAGAAATTGAGAGTCAGAATGAGCAAAGAGGTAAAAAAATAACTGTGCAAATGACATTATAGTATATGTGGAAAATCCTAGAGATTTAACTAAAAAGTTAGTTAAAATTATCATTAATGTTAGTAAAGTAGTAAGATAAAAAATAAACCCAAATAAATCAACAGTGTTTTTGTACATTATTAAAAAGTCCTGCAAAATGACATAAAATGAGATACTACATTTAAAATAATCACAGCTATAATAAAACACCTGGGAGAATACCTACAAAAAGAAACTCAGGAACTATAAGAACATAATTAAAAAACAGTTTTCTCTACTCAAAGTCAGATCTAAATAATTGGTGAAGTATTAACTGTTCATGAATATGCAGAGCCAGTATATATATTTATTTTTTAAACCCTTACCTTCACCTCTAGAATCAATACTATGTATTGATTCCAAGGCAGAAGAGGGTAAGGGCTAGGCAATGGGGATTAAGTGACTTGCCCAGCGTCACACTGCTAGGAAGTTTCTAGGTCAGATTTGAACCTAGGACTGCACATCTCTAGGCCTGGCTCTCAATCCACTGAATTACCCAGCTACCGCAAAGATACAATATATTTAAAATGACACTCCTAACTAAACTATTCTACTTATTCAATGCCATCTAAATAAGAAAAAAATTGAGCTAGAAAAATAATAATAAAATTCATTTGGACAAAATTATATCAAAAGAATTAATAAAAATGTAAAAGAAGAAGGTCTCATAATATTGAATTTTAAATTGTATTATAAAGCAGTATAAAATAAATATATAAAGCAGATACTATTAGCTAAGAATAAAAAGGTACATCAGTGGAAAAGGACAAAAATAAACAAACAATGGCAAAATATTATAGTAACCTTGAATTTGACAAAAGCATGGACCTAAGTTTTGGGGATAATAAATCAATATTTGCTATAAATTATAGGGAGATCTGGAAAGTATTTTGGCAAAACAAGATATAAAACCAAGATTTTACATCATTCACTAAGATAAGATCAAAATGAACACAAGATCTAGATATAAAATGGGATTTCACAAGTAAAATAGAACAGAAGATCTATCCAATTTGTGGAGAGGAAAGGAATTAATGAGTCAAAAAAGATGGAGAACATTGTGAGATATAAAATTAGTAATATTGAGAACAATAAATTGAAAGGTTTTTGTTTAAATGAAACAAATGTTGCCAAAATGAGAAGGAAAGGAGAAAATTGTGGGAAAGGTTTATAGACAGCTTCTCAGATAGAGGTCTTATATTTAAAATATAGAGAGGAATTCATTAAATTTATATGAATAAAAGCCATCCCCAACTGATTAAATAGACAAAATCTGGGAACAGACAATTTTTGAATGAATAAATCTAAACCCTATGTAGGTATATGAAAAATTCTCTAATTTACTCATAATTACAGAAGTACAAACCTAAACAACTCTGAGATATTTTCTCACACTCATCAGATTGACTAAAATGATAAAGGGACAAAATGACAAATGTTGGAGAGAATGTGTAAAAATGGGGCCATCAATACGATGTTGGAGTTGTTGAAAAGATCCAACCCTTTTGAAGAGCAATTATACCAAGAGTTATAAAATTTTGTATACATTCATCCCAGTAATACCATTTTGGGGTCTAATTCCCAAGGAGATCAGGAAAAAAGGAAAAGAACCTATATATTCTAAAATATTTATAGCAGTTTTCTTTGTGATGGCAAAGAGATGGAAACTGAGGGGAAGTCCATCATTTAGACAATGGCTAAATAAATTGTGGTAAATTATTGTAATGGAATGCATAACAAACAGTAGTCAGATTAATTTTAATCTAACTGAAAGAATAACATGAGATAACAAACAGTGAAACAAGTAGAACGAAGAAAACATCATACATAGTTACAGATTAAATTCTTGAAGAATAACCTCCAAAGAATGAACTGAAAGATAGAAATATGATAGACATATTTTTATGAACTTGTCTATCTCCTAGAAGATATCTTCTGTGATGTGTAGAGGGTGAAGAAGGGCTAGAGGACTAATAAATGATTTCTATTAATAATAAAAAATTAAAAGATGAATATAATTAAAAAATTTAAATTAAAAAAAATCATTTTTTATTTAGAAAAATTTAGAAGCTGCCAAAAGAAAACAGGGAGAATGAATACTAAATGTAAAACCATGTTCAGTGTGAATAATTTCTATGTAAATTCTCTGGAAAGCAGTAGCACTTAGGATGAATGCCTGAGCAGTAGTATTGCCAAGGTGGCAAACAAAACAATTAAGAGTCCTTCATAGACACCATAGTTCTGTTGCAGAGGAAGAGATCTTTTTGCCTCTCCCTTCCCTGTTAAGCTTCCCACATCACTCTCAAACTCTATGATTTTACTTATCAAAATGTTCTGTGCTACTCTTTAAAATGTTTGTATTGGACAGTAAAGGGAAAAATGATGACAATAAAAATAGAGTAAAAAACTCTAATATTCTTATTTCTATCTACATTATCATATTCTGCACCAGCCACAACAATTCCTAACAAAAAATTCTGGAAATTTTAGTGTAGTGCAATCCCGTTTTAAAGCAATACTATTATATAATAAGGGAGAAAAATCTAAAGTTTGATTGATTTAAGAGTAAAATGTTCTGGACATTATGTATCCAGAACAAGTATGATAATTGTTCCACTATTTATGTTCCCTAATTGGGTCGCATATGCTGTACTATGTTTAAGTTCTGAGTGTCATATTTTAGGAAACATATAAAATTATGTTCAGAAGAGGTAATACAATATGTTGAAAGGACTGATCCATGTAGGGATCTGTTGAAGGAACTGGGGATGGTTAGTATGAAGAACAAAAGGATAATAGGGGCTATAACACTACTATTCAGGAACTGGAAGTGCTTTTATATGAGAGAATGGTAAGACTAGTTTTGATTTGATACAAGAAAAACTGGGAACACTTGGTAGAAGAAACAGCAAAGTAGATTCTGTTTTCATAGAAAGAGCATTTTCTTAATAATTAGACCTATCTGAAAGTGGAATGCATTATATCGTGACCTTATGAATTTTTGTTCACTGAAGCTCTAAAGAAAAACTTGTATTAGTACGTTTTTTTAAATTAATGGTCGTAGGAATATTTGTCCATGTGTAGATTGGAATAGAGTTTCTGAAGTCCCTTCCAAGTGTTTAGATTGTACGATTTTCATTCCTATGACCAAGCTGAATTATTTTGTTTCCTTTAACATGCCAGTGATGGGACACTGGAAAAGGAAACTGAATTTGACATGAGAAAATCTAGGTTTGCATCCTGGCTCTGCCATGATTGTGATCCAGAAAGTCTTTTAGCCTCACAATGTTTCAGGTTCCTCATCTACAAAATAAGGAAAATGGACTACCTGGCCACTAAAGTACTCTCCAGTTCAGCATCTTTGATCCCATGAAAGAACATTAAATGTCACAGCTACTTCACTTTTATTTTTACTAATTAATTCAAATAAGTAAAACCTAAGTTCTATAAGCTTATAAAATAGTTTTAGACTCAATGAAAAATAGAACATTCAACAATATAATGTTAAAGACACACTCATTTTTACTAATTCCATATATTTTATTGATAGGGAATTGCAACCTAAAAGGGGAATCAAATAATTGAGATTAGGCAAATTTTAGTCAAGACCTTTAATCATCATTCCAGTAGAGTCCTGTGTTAGATATTTATTACAGTGTGAAGGTAAACCTTACTTTTTGAAGTTTGTTGAAAGAAAGGATAAACTCTAGAAATTCTCAACTAATTGAATTAGTTCTGTTTAAAAAGGCACACCACCAAAAGGTTGAACAAGTCATGATTTTGTTTATTTTATTCTTTGAGTCATAGTAACTTTGTCTATTGTTAATCAGGGGAAGAAACCACATACTGATCACTGACCAATCAATCTATTTGTTATTGCTAACCTCATCAATAAATTAATTTCCCTATTCAGAATGTGGTCTCATAATTTTTAGTCATCACGCTATGGAAATCATTTAGGTTTTGCAGGGTTTGGGGAAGACATAACAATCTTCCATATTATGATTCTAAAAAATGACAATTTTAAAAACATTATTTTATTCAACTTTTCCCATTTCTTTTTCAAAACTTTCAATGAATGACATTATTTTCCCCAGAGAAGCAAAAGTTAGTATGTAACAATCAATTTTTCTCTCTTGATTCCATAAAGCAAGACAATGCATGAGCATGCAAAGTAATTTTATCAGCCTCAGGACTTTGACTAATGTCTTCTTCTTATAATGTCAGTAACTACCTAGGATAAATTCCATCTTCCTCTGTTTTCTAGAATCCCTACTTTCCTTGAAAGTACAATTCAGGTGCGACCTCCTACATGAAATATTTCCTTGTCCCCACAATTATCGTCAATGTCAATTTATTTTATTTAATTGGATTGCTTTGTAAGAACATTCTCTTTTATCTTCCATGCCCTTGGTTGAAAATCTTTATATCTTCATAATTCTTCATAGTAGACTTTATAAGCTTTTGAATTTGTTAACTATTTTGAATATAATTTAATTTTTTGCTACCTATTAGGTGGAAAGCATTGTTAACAAGTATAGAAAATAAATAATAAAATAAGATCCGATTCTTTCCTTCAAAAAACCTTGTAGTCTAATAGTTGGACCTGATATGTACAGAAATGACAATAACATTCATATTATGCTTTAATGTTTCCAAAGATTCATAAACATTCATCTCATTTGTTCTTCAAAACAAAAGCTTTTAAGTATGCTCAGGAAAAAAGATAATTATGGAAGGTGCTTACTTGCCCAAAGTGTTCTTGCTAAAGCACAGCTCTGCCAAGGCCTTCTCTACCTCCATCTTCAAAACTCCAATGGTTCCCTATCAATCACAGCAGTGATCAAATATAATATTCTCCTTTGGCATTCAAAGCCCTTCATAATTTACCACAACATTCTTTTCTGGAATTTTTTACATCATACATCCCCTCCTCTAATCTACACTGCAATTGAATGATACTAGCCTCCTTGCTATTGTTCAAACAAGACACTAGCAAATCCAGATATTTTGACTGGCTGACCGCCATGCTTGGAATGTTTTCCCTTGTCAGAGCTCCTTTCTGGATTTCCTGACTTCACTCAAGTCTTCACTAAAATCCCACCTTCAATAGCAAGCCTTTTGCTTATGAAACCTAACTCTAGAATGTTCCCTCTGAGACTATCTTCAAATGTTTTTTTATACATAGCTCTTTGCATATCACCTTCTCCCATTGTACTTGTGTAAAGGTAAAAAATTAAAGAGTTGGACTAACTTTATAAAAGTGTGATCGCCAGGAATTATTACTCAAGTCAGAATGACTTTTTTTATGGTAGTTTATTTAAAAAAGGAGAAAGAGTGAAAGTAAGGGAAATGGGAGAGATTATTTGGCCTGGTCCAAATCAGACAGGGCTTCAGAGGCCCCAGCAAAGGGGGCCCAGAGGCAAATTAAACAAGGGTTTTATCCCTGAGACCTCCTCCAAGATGAGAGGCCTCTCCAGAGGCTAGTAGTACCACCAGGAAAACCAGGAAAAGAGAGTCAGCCTTTTTCACTAATCCACATGATAGTTCTAAGGGAAAATTCAAGAGCAGTCCAAGGTCCACAGCCACAGCTCCTCCAGGGTCACATTGAAGGTGAAAGACCTCCTCACAGGTAGTTCTTACCATTTTTAAAGACCATTCTTTTCATCACATCCTGTGCCTTCCTCCCACTTTATGTGGACCAATTGGTCACATAAAATAGCAAAAGTTTTGCTTAGGACCACCCAAAGGGCAGTCAATTGATTCTGATTCATTGTCCACTTTGCACAGATGGGTCACAGATCTCCCCATACTTAAAGATAAGTGAAGTGTATAAGCTTTTGGTGATTAGATCTAAAAATGAGCAGGGGAGAGTTAATCCTGTCTTTACACATAAAATTCTCAAGATCATAAAAGGTCATACTTTTTTGTATCCTCATCATTTAGCAAAGATGCTTAATAAATGCTTAATGACTGAATGCCCCAAAGTTATACAACTGGATTTGAAATCACATCCAATATTGCTTTGTTTTTACACAACACTATCTGTGCATAATGTCAGAAAATGGCAAACAAACAGGAATATACATTAGAACTATCTCAAAAAAAGAGCTATGAGAAATTTAGGATGTATGGGAGAAACAACTTCTACATAAAAGAGATTGGAGAAATAATCCTAGGAGAGAGAGCATTTGAGCTAGGCTTAGAAGAAAAAGGAATCATGGGGAGAAACTAATCTGTGAATGGTTAAATCTCTAATTTCTATGAGGCACTGACTTTGGGGAAGGTCATTAGAGAAGCAACTGAGAATCAGAAAAAAGGCCAGAAAGAGACAGAGCAAAAATTGAGGACAACTCCAAGGGACTCAAGATGAAAAAGGATATCTGCTGCCAGAGAAGGAACAGATGGAGTCAAATATAGATTGAAGTACAGCATTCTTCACTTGATTTTCTCTATTAAAATTTATTCTAGTTAAAGCAATCTGTGTTTTGTTTCTCAACATGGTGAATGCAGAATTATGCATTGTATGATAATATATTTAGAACCTATATCACATTTCCTATCTTTTGAGAAGGGGAGAAAAGTAGGAGGAAGAAAGAGAACATAGACTGAAAAATGTCAGAAAACTATTGAAAAGTATATAAAATATTAATAATAAAAACAAATAAAAAGAGATTGGGTACTGATCAGTGGAGGACTTAAAAGAAATGGAAAGGATGGTATTATTCCATTTAAAATTTCACTCAAAAAGAGGTGTGCATTGGCAAGGAGGAGGGTCATTTCATTCTCTTGAACTCATAGAGGAGGAGAGGTTAGATCAGAGCATGGCATACAAAGGCTATGAAAAAGTAATGAAAGAACAGTAGGGGAAACTATGATTCTAATTTTCTCAGTAATTTTATCAGCAAATAGATAGTAAGATAGAAGAAAACTAGGGTACTGAGAAACAGGAGATTTGGCACACACACTGTAATAGTGTAGTCTGATTCAAAATATTACTCAAATGAAATGGAAATATGTGAAATGAAGAGAATGAAGGTAAAGAATGAAGAGATGAAGAAAAATGGAAAGGAAAGGAAAAATGGACATAAGTAAAGAGAAAAAAATGAGAGATTAATAAAGATAAATGGAGTCTGGCAACCAGAATTTAATCACATATACACATTTTTTAAATAAGGAAAATAGTTTTTCCTTTGTGAAATAAATGAATAAGTACAAGAAATGCTTGGATCCATGGGGTGAGTCTATACAGCAACAGTGTGGCTGGGCTTGCTTTGTGTTCTATAAAACTACATTTTAAAATGGGAATTCCAACTGATTTCAAAGAAAACCCTACATTTCTACGAACTAGTATAATGCAAAGAGTGATAAAAAGTAGAATCGATGATAGGATTTCAAGAAATTGAAAGTTCAAAATCACCTCTTCAACTAATATATCATTTTTATCTTCACAGATTGCCTAGAGACCAATTTCTTAATAAAAATGAGGAAATATGATGCTTCTTATAAGAGATTCAGTAGAATTTAAAGTTGACAGGTGCATTTCTTACATTCTCACCCAATCTCATTTCACAGATGAGGGAACTATTGTCATGAAAAGAAATCCAGTTCTTCTCATTTTGGTTTCAGCAGGCACCTCATTTATTGACCCCCATATAATCTATCTTAAAAAAAGAATTCGTGACTTTTGTTTCTTTGATAAACAAAGTTAGTCACTGATTTTCCTTAATTATTTAGCACATAGAGGTGAACTTTATTGTTAACTGAATTTTAAAAATTTTCTAATTGTTCCAATATATTAAATATATTTCTGAGTAGGTATTTCTCAGAATGTTCTGTAATTCTGTTCTAAATTTGTGAACCATATTTAAAACATGTTGTATATAATGTATCTAATTTGGAAATTACAATCATAGTGATTCCTCTACTCCAGATATGTCAGTGACTACTAGAAGGAAGAATTCAAGAAATTTTTATAGCTTACACTTAGTATAAGATAATAAGATCATGTTTTGAGAGCTATAAGGAAACTCAGTGATTATCTGATTCAACTTAATCATTTTACATATGAGGCATCAGAAGATCAAAGGCATTAACTAACATGCCCCAAATCACATAGGTAGTAACACAGTCAAAATATTAGCCCTGGTGCACTAAACCCAAATTCATTCCTCCTTTCTTTGTACAAACTATGTAGTCTAAAGCCAAGAACCTTTTAGCCTATAGAATGCTTAGTAAACATTAGAAGCTTAGATTCATGGATGGGAAGTTGTTAGGGACCCAAAAGTTTAAATGACAGCATGGTTTACTACAAAATCTATCAGAAACAGTGTAGCAAAGTATGAAAATACACCGGATTTGGATCTGCATGTGAATCTCAGCTAACCAATTACAATGTGACCTTAGGCAAATCACTTCAAGGCTCTGTTTCTGTTTTCTTATTCTTAAAATGATGAAATTTGAATGAATGACACCTAATGTCTTTTCAAAACTCTTCTAAGAAACTATAATCAGTATATATGGCACACTGGACAAATTTTAATATTAAGTTAGAAAGAATAGCTAATTCAAAGGATTAAAGGCTAAAGATTTTAAAAGATCAAGACACATTAGAATATTGGTTCAAATTTAATGAGATTCAATTTAATAGGATAAAAACAAAGTTTTGTTGAGATTAAAAAAACAAGCAAACATATGCTAAATATAATTTGACAAGTATTCATCTTAAAAAAAAAAAGGTCTTGGGGTTTTAATGGACTAAAAGTTCAGTATGAATTAACAGTTTCCTATGTTAGCCAAGAAAACTAATGCAATCCTAGACTGCATTAAAAATTAATGAACTCCATTTCCCAACTCTGATCATTTTCACTATTTGTCTCCCATGCCCGGAACTCTTCTTCCTCGTGTCTGCCCTCTAGCTACTCTGCTTTCCTTCAAGTCTCAGTTAAAAGTAACACCTTCTAAAAGAAGTCTTTTCAACTCCTCTTTAAATTTAGTGCCTTCAAACTCAGACTATATCCAATTTAATCTCTTTATATTTTGTGTGTGGAGAGCTATTCACATGTCTCTCTCATTAGACACTCAGATCCTTGAGAGATGGAATATTCTTTTTCTCTTTGTATTCCCAGCACTAAGCAGAGTAACTCACACATTAATAAATACTAGTTGACTGACAGCCAGACTGCAGTAATTGAGCAAATATGTTGACTACTTGTACTCTGCCATGTACTGGGTATTATTATTTTTTCTTTTTTTGTTGGCTGTCTTTATAACAAACTTTTTTTTTAAAACTTCATTCTACCACTGAGACAACAGGGAACCTCACTTGTAAAATGTACTGCCTGATAATTGTTCAAATTATAAGAATTCAGAAAATAGCTACAAGATACAGGGGAAATGGAACTTAAACTGTGACAGAGAGTTAGCTATGGGCTGAATTTATTGCTCATCAGTGCTAGATTTCCCCCAAAAGAAAGATACCTAGTATAATTGGTATACTCCAAATAGCAATCACATGTGAAGTTGCTGGTCATCACAGATCCTCAGTGGTCAGAGCTGTTCATCAGAAGAGCCTATATTCCCAGAAAAAGAGTGCTGCATCTAGGATTGGAAGTTTTGTTGTCAAATTCCCCTTTTCCACTGACAGTACCTGTGTAAACTGCAGTAAGTCACAAATTCTCCCTTCAGCAAGTCACACATTCTTAATTTCCCCAAATATAAAATGAAGGAATTGTAGCAAATGCATCTTCAGACCTTTGAATCTCAAGATCTACAATTTTATGTTGTTTTTTTAACTTGGTAGTTGTTTCTAAGACTGAACTCTGTTTTAAACCTGGCTGCCATTCTATCAAGGCCTTATAAGTTCACAGACGGCCAAATACCAAGCAATAAAATGTCCTAAACAGACAATAACAAGCCATTTTTCTCCATTAAATAAATTGGTCAACAAATATGTTTTGCAAAATAATAGACACTGTGTTAAGCTTCAGATGGTAATAAATATAGTTCTTGCTTTCAAAGATTTCATAATCAGTGGAGAAAAGATCTGAATATCGAAGCAAAAAAAATAAATGAAATAAAATAAATAAAATAAAATAAATGCAGAGAATATGAAAATTAATTTCAGAGAGACATTCCCTTATTCTAATGTGAAGCACTGGGTGCTTTGTGGCCATGGAGGTTCCAGTGCCCCTATTTTCCCATAGTCAGTGCTGTTCCAGTAACAAAAATTGTCAGACTCTGTTTCAGTCAAAGAAGACTCAGAATTTCTACCACTTGCTAAACATTTACATTTCCTGAATGATGCCCAAGGGTGAACACCTAGGATAATAACTATCATAATATTAATGTCATGGAAGAATTATTTGGAAGAACTACAATCTTTGCTTTGAGGAAAGAAATACATGATAATTAATTCCACAAGCAGGAAGGGTTAATTTTTAGAGAAATTATTATTAGTATTAGTTTTGATTCTCCAAATAGAATATAACTAGGAACAACAGTCCAAGTTTCAACACAATGAATTTAGATTTAACATAAGGATTTTTAAAAATGTCCTTAAAGATTGGAAGCTATCAAAAAAGCATAATGTACTTTTTTATGTGTTAATTCTCCTTTATTGGAAGTCTTCAAGCAAAGAACAGATTATTACTTGTGATTTAAGTTACAGAGGGAAGTCTCATTCAGACATGAGTTGGATCAGATAGATGCTGAGATTCCTTCCAATTCTCAACTTCTATAATTCTGTTAACAATTACCCTACATTTTCCCCATCCAATCTTCACCCATTCTTTGACAACATGGGTCCAGTAAGTCAACTAAGTAGTTTTTTTTTCCCTTCCAATATTTACTTCCTCTTAAAAGGAGACAGAAAACCAGTCATCGCCATACCTAGTATAGAAATTGAAATGCAGATGCTACATTTCTTTTTTTCTGCAACTGTCTACACAAAAAAACAAGCAAAAAAGCTAAAATGGTTTAAAACTGCAATAAAAATTTTAGGTTATAACTTCATTTAGTTACTTAATTAACATATTTGAATTAAAAAGAAAAATAAGGGAGACTGACCCTTTATTATTAAGATAACGAGAATGGATAACTGAAATTTGGGCAAATTTTTAATCTTTGTACTAAACTATTCTTCTGGATACAATTTAATTTTAAAGGGACTATTTTTATTTTATTTAATCTTAGTAATTATTAAATTAGACTTGGTTTTATCTATTCTTAATCAATTCTTATAGGTCCTTAACATTCTTACATTTGTTTGTTTTATCTCATATATAACCATGTAAAATCTGAATTAGTCAATATCTACTTGTTCATTTATCTTAGTCTTTTATACACTTTTTCCCTTCTCCATCAAATTAGGATCATTGGTGAAGTATTCTGGGATTGTATTCATGTCAATTTCCAATGTTTTGAATTGAATTTCCTTTTTGAATATTAGTCCCTGGAACTTTTACTTTCTTTGAATTATTTACAAACAACCCTTCATATTGGACTATGCCTCCAGTGTTCCTTCATTATTAATTGCAAGCTCCAAGATAGCATGGTAAGTACAGCCTCTCCCCTACCCAAGGATTCCATAATCTACTTCATCAATCTATTCTACCTTACTAGTTAAACTTAGGTACAAAAGAATAGTAGTAATCTAATTTTATTAGACTTTGTTTCATATCATTTTCCTTCATCCTTTATGTTCAACTGAAACTAAATTATTAGTTGTTTTAATACTTATGAAGTTGGACAAGCTATTCACCATGACTGAACATACTCTGTCCTTACACATTTGCTTTCCAGAATCCTTCTTTTTTTTTAATGTTCATCTTAGTTCCCATGTCCTGCATGAAATTCCTCATGGTTCCTCTGTTAGAAATATTATTTCTCTCCTGCAGTTTACCTAAATGATTTTGTCAGGATTTTGGCACTGAACATTTTACACTTAAGTGTGTATGACATAAACCTGTGTTCATCAAATAAAATCAAAATAATAATACATAAGATGATTTAGAAACTTAAAAACACTATAAAATATCATTTATAGTTACTTATGTTTTAGCCATCCCAGGAGAATACTGAACCAATATTATGACAGTATGGACTATACTTTTTTCATATATTCTTGGTACAGTCTTTTCTTCCTGCTGATTTGTTTTCCATTAAGATTATGATTTTTTTTTGTATCAGTGTGTTTCTTGCTTCATTAATTCCTGTTCAGCTGCCTCATTGAGTTGTGGAGTTGGCCCATGGCTCTCTAAGTTTGTAGAAACTAAGCTCAATCTCTCTCATGTCCTGCTGCTATGAAAAGATATCATGTAGGGGCCCAGATGACACACTGTGTATATGTCATCAGAGGACTAGCATAGCTCAGTTCAGAGAGGTTTATAACCAGGTTGGCTTCAAGGTGATGAATTTGTCAGCCAAAGCAATTCTCAAAGACTCTTTACTAAATCATAGAGGGGATGAGATGTGCATCAGTGCAGGGAATACACACCAACAAAATCACAGACCCTTAAAGAACTGGAGTAAGTACCTCTCAGATGGAAAGCATCTCATCTAGCATTTATAGTGGATTTATCTTATCTGTCTTTCTAGCTATAACATTGGTATAGTCCATTCATCATTTTATTCCCTCCTCCCACCTACTTATCTAGCACAGTCTAGAAAGGGAATATGATATATACAGTAATGTCTAAAATACAAACTCATATAAGATTAGTCCACTACAAAGCATAAACATAGACTCAAGTATGGTTGGGGGCAAGTTGGGAGATAGAGAAAGGGTCACATGATGGTGTAAAGAAAATCATTGCCAAGCAGAAATCTAAGGTAGAAAAAAATTATGAGAAAGAAAGGACCATTAGTGGTGACAAATAGTAAAGAAAGGATAAGGAGGACCTTGAATGAGAAAAAGATTTGGCAATAAGTGGATATCTGAAATGATCATAGGAAAATATTTTCAATATAATGGTGAGGAAGGAGGTCAGATTTTAATTTCTTGGTGAGTTGGATAGTGAAAAGGAAGAAAAGTTATCTTTACAGGAAAAAAGCTAAGCTAAGTAGAAAAAACAGTCTGGTATGGGAAACTAATAACATTATTATTTGTTTCAAGATTTTGTTTTGGGGAAGTAGGAACAATATCTTTATGATGTCATTATTTTAAAAGATTGTTAAGGTTTATAATTAAATAGTATTAAATGTGTAATTAGTATTGTGTAATTATATTTTGTACTTGAAACACATATTGTTAGATTTATGAATAATGTTTTTTAAAAGATAAATATATACTTAAAAGAAAAGTCATGGGTTTTTACAACACCTTTTATTCTGCCAATTATTAAAACATATATAAAGTATGTATAATGAATAGTGTATAAATAGATATATCTACTAAATTCCATATCACTAATATGAATATATTAAATGTAAAATTATGAAATGAATTCTGGTGTCTATGTTTAGTATCCAAGATATTAAAAAAAGCACTTCCCTATCCTCAAATGACTTAGAGAGATAAATAGATAATTCTAAGGCAAAATATAATGGGAAAAGTCCACATGAAAGGTATAAAGTATACAAAGAGATAACAGAAATATTTACCATGAATTTTGTCTCAAGGAGTTTGATGTATTCACCTTTGGAAATTTAACTTGGAAATAAGCTATGTTTTATCTCCAAAAATATTTTTCTGACTACCTTGTTTTTTAGGTATTGTTATCTCTTATGTTCCTTATTTACAGACATTTCATTTCATAATATATAATAAATTGTTTTTGAAAATTCCTTTGTGAAACATGTTTTGACATTTTATAGTGGCAAAATATAAATAATCATGGCATTTTAATTAAATATTAATTTTTGAATCCTGCAAACATTATGAATAGAACTTAAATTTGAAATAAAATGGTTCCTGCTTATTTTAAAATAATATAACTATAATGTTAACATGTATCAGTGTATTTTCTGATATTCTAAAGTTTGCATCTGCCTAATAACATACTAAGAAGAGAAAGCAGAAATTACTAACAGGGGATTTATAAGTAAAACTATAAAATATTCAGCTAATCCATAATTCATTGGGTCACAGACATCCAGCCATCTGTGCTGGGATGAACTTGAGGCACAGGAACAGGATTGCTTATGATGAAGATTTTACACACAGAATGAATCTAGTCATTGTATGTGATTTCATATTGTATATCTACTCAAGGATAAAAAAATAATCTGAGGTGCTTATAAAATATAAAGTTTCATGGACTTAAATTTAAATTCATTTATAAGAATTAATAAGGAAAAAATTTTGAACCCATGCAAATATATGTGAGGTTGCCTACAGTTCTAAAAATAAATATATGCTTTGTAATGTTCCTAAATGTGGAGTTTCATTAATATATATATGTGTGTGTATGTGTGTGTGTGTATATATATATATATATATATATATATA
Source organism: Gracilinanus agilis (assembly GCF_016433145.1). NCBI lineage: Eukaryota > Metazoa > Chordata > Mammalia > Didelphimorphia > Didelphidae > Gracilinanus > Gracilinanus agilis. Next base: position 151,314,139 of record NC_058135.1, on the reverse strand, counting down.
TATATATATATGGAACCACGTTTGACATCAGCAAACAGCACCTCCACATTTTCTTCGTGCCATGGGTAAAAAAACCTCTCACCCTTTCCAGATAAACATTTTATAAATTATATACACATACGTACACATTACATATATGTATTCACATAAAGAAAATAAATAGAAGATCTAGGATCTGAACCGAGTACCTCTGGCTCTCAAGTTCACGAAATTATTCAAGTAATAAGAGAAAAGAGAGAGAGAGGGAAAAATTTGGAGTAATGAATTAAAATATCTTGCACATGGAGGAATTGGTCATATTTATTCTCTTTCTTTGTTCCCAAGATATGCAGTTGCCTTTATTCACATGATAAATGAAATGAAAACTTAAGGAGTGTACTTTATTGAAAAGAACATTGCTATAAGTCTCTCACATATGAAAATGCATTTTTACAGATATAAAAAAAACAGAGATTTAATTTCTAAATTTCAAAATAATTTTATATTCAAATAAAATAAAATTAGCATCAATGAGTTAGGAAAAGACAATCTTCATGAATAACTAGTCAGTTTCATAGAGTTAAAGGTATTAACATATATTTTTAAATATATACATTTCCTCAAATCAAGAGCAAAAACCATTATTTTATATCAATATAATGTTTGCTATATTGAGAAACTTGAATCTTGATTGTTCAAACTGAATTATTTGTATACTATTGAGTTTATCTCTTCATAGAGAAGGATCAGCATTTTATTCCTTCCCCTCTACCACTGCTTTGTAAATACAAGGGGGAAAAGTACTGTCTGGTCTATTGATGTGAGTGGTTCTTAACCCAGGTTCAATGAACTTAAAAAAAATCAATGAATAAATCAAAATGTTTCGTAAACAGCTCTACTATTTACTGACAACAAATATGCACTAATATACCTAGAGACTGACTATTTTTCATTGGCAACAAGATAATACTGAGATGTTATTTGTTAATGTAAGTCTATAAATGTTATTGCATGCACTTACGAATATTATTCTGAGAAGATACATATCAACATTTTACCAAAAGTTTCATGAGACATAAAAAGATTAAGACTATCTGATTTACATTGAATTAAAGTAACTAAACACATACTTGAGCATATATATTACTTGTAGATGTACACATGGGCATATGCAGAAAACAGTATAAATGTGAACTTTTTGGTTAGCATATATGAGGGAGGTCATAACACATATGATATACAGAATATATCAATGTATATATTCGTCTATTTACATGCACATATATACACGTATACATATATATATAGAGACAGAGATGTGACGTGATATGCATATTTATGGTTATGGATTGCATAGATAGGAGCAGCTTGGTGTTTCAGGGCATAGTGTAGGCATCTTCCTGAGTTAAATATAACCTCTGATACTTACTAACTAAGTGACCCTGGGCAAGTCACTTAACCCTGTTTACCTCAGTTTCCTCATTTGTAAAATGAACTGGAAAAAGAAATGGCAAACCACTCTATTCAGTATCTTTGCCAAGAAAAGCCAAACTGAGGTCATAAAAGTTGGGAATGCATGACAGATAAAGGACTAAACTACAAACAACAACAACAATATACATGTAAGATTATGTGTGTATATGCTTATGTTTATTTGTGTTATTTCATGATGATATAAAAGTAGATTAAGGTTAAAGGGATTATGACTTCTTTTATCTCCAAAGAAAAATACTGTATGTCTCCTTCTATAACATTTCAATGGATTTTCTCTTGAAAAGAATTTATTGCAACCCTCTATGTCATCTTGTACTGTGGGCTTCTAGAATATATCTTTTGGTAATTCCTCTAAGGGATCCACTTAACAGGAAGGGTGACATTCTCTAGCTCACTTCACATTGTGTTGATAGCTGAGAACACAAAGGGCACCCATGCTGTATTCCATAGTCTAATTATGTGTAATTTTCTTGATTATCATATATTGTCATTGCAACAACAATAAAATTTGTTCATTTTTGTACATTTATTAACATTTATTTAATTTCTTATGTGAGGATAGTAGGATTCAGTAACATTGACTGAATTATCCAGAAATAAATATTTGATATATGTTAGAGAAAGAACTTTTTTCCTATTTTCTGACTCCAAGATCTGGTCATTCACTACACCACATTTCCTTCTTCCCTACAGTAAGTGTCTGGGTTCCAAGACCTAATCTGTGCCATAAGTCATTTTCTCAATATGAAAGATATTTCATAACCAACCAATCAACTTATCATAATGATTCATAGACATTATGAAAAAGGATATAAACTTATGAAATTCTAGTATGCTTTTTTTCACCTTAGAAACTGAAAGGGTGATTTGTGAGATATGCTTATTGAATGTTTGGTTAGAATTTCAAGCTAGATCATATACAGCAGTAGAGAGCCTGATAAATATTCTGTTATGTTGGAATATTTCATTTATCTCTTACATAAATTTCTAAGTAATAAAACACACCGAAATCTTTTAAATAACTATGTTAATTTCCAAATGCCTAAACTTAAAATAAAAGGACAGTATAGTAGAAAGTGTATTGAATAAGTATTCAGAAGTCTGAGGTCCAAGTCATGGGATTTGTTACTAATTTGTTATTAATTACTTGTCTCTTAAACAAATTAAGGTTTTGCTGGCTGGCCTAAAATTCTTTATTTAAAAAAAGAGAGAAAGAGTTGGTCCCATTAAATGCTAAAATGTTATTCGAAATAAAAAAAACCAAGAGTTAAAATCAGTTGTCGAGACTAAAAGTAATCTATTTATCATTCTAATACTTTTGCTCTTTTTATGAATATCTGTAATATTATCCTGTGGTAAATTGGTGTATATATTCTCCTAGTCTATGAATTAAAAAATGGCATCTGACCATACTCACAAATGCCTATATGTATAATGTTATACGAAGACATATATACACACATATATGTATACATAAAATCACACTTATTTGGTAATTTCTGTGTAAAAAAACTTCTCTCAATGAAGATTTCTGAAAGCTCCACAGTTTTTTAGATAGGCCTCTGAGTTCCCTGAGATTCAGTGACTTGCTGAGGGACACACTGAAAATATATCAACAACAAGAAATTAAACTAATATCCTCCTAACTCCTAAGGTAACTTTGTATCCACTAAGCTATGATGACTTGGACATTTAATAAAGAACAGTAATATTATAGGTTAGAACCTATTCAGTACCCACTAAAAGTAATATTCTCATTCCCCAATTTGACTCAATCCAAAGAGTTAAAATCAATCCTAATACAGAAACTAGATGAAATTATTAAATAATGAAATTTAGAATGCTACCCCCAAAGTAGACGGCTTCAGGAAAAATGTTTTATTCAGAATTTGTATTAATATCCATGCTTTGGCCCCCTACATGTAGGAATTTGGGCAAGTTACTTCAACTCAATTGAATTTGACAAAATAAATTCTTACGTATACAAAGACAATGTGCTAGTCATGCAAACCATAAAGAAAAAAAAATAAAGTCTCTGCTAATGAACTTGTATTTTAATGGTATAGTATAAAATGTTCACTTATACATAAATACAGGCAATTTTTGCAGGCAAAGAATACTAATGGAAGAAGGATGAAATGCGAAAGGCTTTACAGAGGTAATAAAACTTGGTCAGAACCAGGAAGAAAGACTTGTGAGAGGATATGCACTCTAGAAATGAAAGATAGCTTGCTATTTCCCAGAGATGAAAGATCAACTATTGACTTCTTTGCAACTTAATTCTCTAAACCTCAGTTTCTTTATTTTTAAAATGAGGAAGTAGGCCAAAATACATTTTAAGGTTGCCTTTAGCTCTAAATCTCATGAGTCTATAGAATATTAAGATCATATGAAAAAATAACAAAGTAATAAAATGAAGAGAGACTATACCTTTAGAATGAATTTTGTATGTTTATAATAGGGAGCACTCCAGAATGTGGAAAAATGCTTATACTAGTACATTTCTTGATAGAATCCTGATTTAGAAGAGATGTCAGAGGTTATCTCATTCCACCTATAGTTGATTGTAATACCCTTTAAAACATTTTCAATGAGCCCATACTTTCACTCATGAACTCAAGTGAAGAAAAATTGAACTGCTTTCTGAGGAAATTCTTTGTATATTTGAAAAAAGGGACACATGTTAGAAAGATTTCTAGTTCATCAAAAATAAATTTATTTCTTTGAAACTTCCACCTTTTTTTACTGCTTCTGTTCTTTAGAGGCAAGGATATCAAATGTCAGCTTCCACATGACAACCCTTCAAATAATTTAAATAAGAAATATTATGCCTCCACATTCCCTCTTTATTGGAATCATAAATTTAACACTGGAACTCAGGGCATATTGATTTTAAGTCTAATCCTCTATCCGTTTTTTAAAGGCTTGTGTATATTTTTAAGGAAATGTTTGTATTATCTCAAAGAGATTGCTAAATTTTATTATATTCAGCAAACATTTGTTAAATGGCTACTAACTATTTAAGTAATAAGGACAAAATATTTTTTAAAGGGAAAGGTTCTAGCCCTCCGGAAAATTAAAGTACAACAGTGGTAATATAATATGTACATACATGCACATACACATATGAATTTGTAATATACACAACTTATTACATAAGTATATATGTATTTATCTACATATAAACACATTTGTATATGCATTTTTTATATTTGTATATGCATTTTTGTGCATTTGTGACAGCATATTTGGATATCTGGATTTAACTGCATATGTGTGGACATATGTGCATATGTTGAATATAACATATTCAAAGAAGAAATGATATAGAAAATTCTAGGAGATTGAACTAATTTCAGCATAGGCTTGAAGGTTTGTGATTTGGAAAAGAAGAGAGAATGCTTTGTATAAGAAATAGGAAGTACCTAACAGCTGGTGCACATCTCACCCATATAAGACTTAAGCTTTAAAATTTTATGTCCTCACAACAATTTACAAGGATAATCAGTACAAAACTCTGACCTCTAATTAGAGAAAAAGTTAATTAATTATAAAACAAGAAACATATATATGTATATGTATATATTTATAAAGTCCAGAGAACTATTTTTGAAAGTTGTATTATACAAAAAATACATTTATATTTGTAAATAGATAACATTTAACATTTAATGTTAATGATTCTTAGAAAATATGTCCTAATGTAAGCCAGATTCTATAAAGAGAAAACCAAATACATTTTTTCAATATCATATGGCATTAACCTGAGCACTATACATAAAGAAAAAATAGAATAGATTCCAAATCCAAGAAAACACAAAGATTCATTATTTAAAAAACAACATTTTGAGACTCAATCTTTACAACATTTAAATGCACTATGACATCAAGAGTTTCATTGAAATATAGATAAAAGATTCTCACTATCATGATAATTTGGAAATTGCATTTAAGTAGACAAAGCTTTTCAGAGAAAGTACACCTGGCCAAACACAAAGAGGAAATGCTGGAAGCCAAATTTAAAAAAAATATTCAAGGATGAAATTTCATTTCTGTTTTCTCTAATTTTCATCTTTTCTTCAAGGAGGATATTTTTACTTCTGGGCATGTTATCCTAAATTCTCAATGACCCTTCCTCTAAAATAAATATTCAAATTTATTTCAACATGGAGAAATCTCAAAAGAATGGAAAGATCACCGAAAAAATGTAGGGGGAGAAATCAGCAACTAAGAATATTTCAGAAATTACCCACTCATTTGCATAACTTCCCTATTTAAAATATGAATATGAATAGTCAATAGATATATAATGGACATTATTGATGGAATGGCATAAAGAGCTTCTTCAGTTAATTTTTTAAACAATAACTCATTAAATTAAAGTACAGAAATAATTTTGTTCATATTTCTTTTGGAAGGAAATATTAAGATTGAGAATTGAAATAATATACACAAATTTATAAAGTAACAAGAGAAATACCTCCATTGGATCTTTGAAGAGTCCCTGGATAATAAAGAAAAGGATCATAAAGAAGAAAGCTTGGCTCATTTGTAATCATTGCCAGTGAAAGGAGTATCCTAGTCAGTTAAAACTGAGTTATATCAATATATTTAAGAATTTAAAAAGAAGAATTAGAATAAGATTAATCTTTTTTGATATTGAGGCTAAAATAATCTTGTAGTATATAACCCAGATTCAATTGCTTGTCAACTCTGGGAAGGGGGAAGAAAGAAGGAGACAACATGAATCATATAACTTTGGAAAACATGTGGAAATTAATGATTAAAATAAAACAAAGATAAAACATTATAAAATAAAATAAAATAATCATGTAATTCAAGTGTCAGAAGATTATTGATTTAGAAAAGGGTTTTTCAATGTGTGTGTGTATGTGTGTGTGTGCCTGTGTGTGTATTCCACGAATTCATGAAGCAGTCTGATTAAGACTATAGACCCTTTCTCAGAATAATTAGTCATTACTCCCATCCAGAAAGAAATGCCAAATTTCAATGAGATGTTAATGAAACTAAAGTATAATTTTTTTTCCTATCCAAGTTCACAGAATCCCTATAATCTGTTCATGGGTCCTTTCAGGTTAAACAATCCTATAATAGAGACTACTTGGATAGATAATAAGGAAATTTTATCATTCATAATAACTCCAGAAAGAGAGTTTCATGGGTAGGACTAGAAAGTGTTTAACGTTCTTTCTAACCCTTAACTTCTTGGGGGAAATGACTCTGACTCCCCCTCAGTGTAGGATTATTCACTATCTAAACATCAATATATATTTAATAAGTATTGTCTATGTTCATATTCCATGCTGGGCATTTAGGATACAAATACAAAGAAGGAACAAGTCCTTCTCTCAAAGAGAATATGCTGATTAGGCAACTCAACCTAAGAATTCCAAACTAATTTGGAGGAAATTTAATTTCAGAGGCTTTTGAGAGTTGTTCCCATCAGATAGGGAGGGTCGATTCATTTTCTTCCTAGGTTTATGATATCAAAGTACAGAAATTGTAATATTTCCAATTTCAGTCAGTGGCATACAAAAAGTAGACTGGACAATGATGAAGGGCCACTTGACAGTCTTGCCAATTTCTTTTTTTTTTTTTCAGTTGTAACACAATTCTTATTCACTATATTTCAGTTTCAAAATTGGGCTGGTAAGCAAACTTAGCCCCAATATGCTCTTTGAAAAGAATGAATAATTCTTCCTCCTCAATCATTTCCCTTTTTATATTCTAGTTCTCCAAATGGTTAATAAAATGTGAAGGGTGGGATGTGTAATATGACTATGCTACTGATGACAGAAAAAATAATCTAGAGAATTAATTCTTGCCTGATAATGAGATGTTTTCATCTTCAAATGGCATTTACAATTTCACTCTGGGTAAAATCATTTAAAAAGCAGACACACACCCTATGAATTCATTGACTTTAGATAGGCAGAGATCACTAAAGCCGACAGGCTGGCATTGCTGGATTGATGGACCCTTTCATTTACATTTGGTTCACACCATGAGCCTAAAGCAAATCATTGCTAGCTAGGTATCTAAGCAGCAATTTGCAATATAGGTCATATCCTCAGGCCCTCTATGCATGAAGATTCAATAAACTCTCCGTTCCCTTCTTAGCAATGGAAGAAAATTTGTAATAAGGAAGATCAAGAGGCAGAATCTGAAAGCACATTTTGTTTGGTGCATGTGATTTAACATCTTTAACAAACTTCCACATGTTCAGTTCATGTTCTGACAAACATGAAAATGATGTCTTATTGTAAAACTAACAACCTACAAAGTGGTCAATACAAAATGTTTTCAAATAATGTACCAGAGAAGCCTCAATTAAACCAGGAGTCATTTAGAAAATGAAGCTGCCAAGAACACTAGCAGGACTCAGCATGAAGGTATTTTACTCATTTCTTTTCTTGTCAACAATACCATGAACAAGGGGTCATTAGCACTATATAATTGATTATACTCATATTAAAATTTTCCACAAAGCAAGGACATTTAACAAGCAACAAGGACAAAGGCAGAATGGGTAACGATCACTTTTTGATGAATGTACATGTATACAATGACTTAAGCGGATTTAAGAGAATCTATGACAGCTACATGCATGTAAAGATGGGAGACATGAACACTGAAAGTGTCAGTAAATAAACAAGTCTAGACATGCATACAACTAAATCTGAAAAATATTTTGATATGATTTTGTCTTGGCTAAAATCAGGGCTGAATTTAATTACTCCCAGAACTGCAATGTGGAAATCCAGAAAAGTTATGAGAGCAACGAGTTAGCAATTGTATCCAAGAACCCTGATGAGTATCCAAGCATCTTTTCTCTTCTGCAGTTTCCTGAAGTGTGCTCAGACATTTCAAAGCTTATTTTTGGAAATTAATACTCATTCCATTTCTAAAACAGTAAATCAATGAGAGATGAAGTAGATGAGGGGGTGAAAAGACAGGAGTCAGAATATGATGAGGGATTTTATTATAATAGAGCAGTATGAAAGTGAAAAGGGTTTTTTATCATTTCATCATCTGCTGTGAGTGTGCCCCTTGGGAGGTTCATATGCAGTCAAGCTACCAAACTGCAGTGTCTTAAGCATAGACAACACTAAAAGGATTTGATGTGATTTCTGTCATAAAGGAAGCAAAAGACAAATGTTTGATAGGAGTTTATGAGCCATTTCCTTTCTCTTAGGATATGTATATATTAGACTAAATCAGAGAACCCTAACGGAAACAAGAATTATGGATATTATACCACCCTGCCAACTCTAAAGTATCTTGGCACTTTCACCATGGGTTCAGTTTCTACCTGTGATATATACTGACAACGTGATCTTAAGTGTCTTACCTTAGGAAGTATTGAACCTGCTCCTAGCAATTTATTTCAATGATGAAGAAAGATGATAAGCTACATTGGGAATTTCATCCTCTGGGGTTTCACTCACCAATGCAAAAATAGATCCAGTCCTATCTTAGCCACTAAAAAATGTGTGAACTTCTCCATCATTATTTGGATACTTATTAAAATTCACAAAATTAATATTAATTTTATTAAATTTCACAAGTTAAAATTATCAAAAATAATTCACTTGGCATTATGAACACTGTTAAAAGAAAGCCAATCCATGATGTAGTATCAATTATTAAGAAAATAACAGTTGCCTTCTAATATGCAAAGTAAGGAATGCTTCATTCAATGGCAAGTTATAAAATGAAAATAAAAATTTGAATTAGACTTTGAAAGTATTTCATATCATGAATATGATATATATGAAAAGATATACATGAATTGAAGAGTTGAAAATGGTTGCTACTCTGTAAAAGACAATTCCTGTTTTCATGTATAATCACAATTTGGTGTTGACCTCCTCACTCCTATTCCCATTGGTGCATCAAGTCCTTAGAAGGTGGCCAACTACTTATCCTATCAGGATCACAGTTGTAATCCAAAGGGATTCCAGATTTATTCATTATCTTTATATATATATATATATATATATATATATATATATATATATGCTACTCTTTGATTATCAGTCTGATTCAAATAGCTTTTAGAAAAAAAAAACTAAAAACGAGAGCAAAGCAATTGTTTTATAAATTCATGGCTCTAAAATTCATGGCTGGTCCCTCCCTTAAACACAAATGTTCCCTCAGGACGTTGCACTTAAATGTAGAAAATAAGTGTATCCAAAGGGTTCACTTGCAGCTTTTGATCATTAGAAATCTTATTTTTTCTCTTGGTGAGCCAATATGTAGTTAATATTAAATAGGTGTATGCTGGTAAATACAACAGGATCTGAGGGAAAAATGTACTCACAACACACTTTTCAGTTTCATATACAAAACTAAAATTTTCTCCATCAGTCTCTTACATGTAGAAAATCGGCCAATAAATAAATCAAACCTGATTTGAAGCATAGGTCAAATCCTGAGACATAAATGCTCACAATGAAAATTGGACAATTAGCTCACAGTCCAGTTCTAAATATCTGCAGCATACTCCTACAGTCATAGGTCTAGCGCTCTGCTTTGCTGGGAGGGTCAATATTCTTTAAAAATCTGAATATTATCTTTTTTTTCATTTTTTCTAATTTGTTCTTCATATACATTTAAGCTTCTGATATACCCTGATGCCATCAACAACTCTCCAGGTACACTACTACTAGCTCTCATAGTAACTTTAGATCTTCCAGCCTTCTCAAATTCAAGTGGTCAATAGAATAGGTTAGAATTTTATTGATATATTTGACCGCAGCTAGTTTGGTCTGCTGCTGAACTTCCCAATTCTACAATTTTTTATTGTGTTACACTTTGATTGAGAGATGTGTCTGGTCACATGCTATTTCATATGTGATTTCATCTATCTTTGCTCAAATGTTGAAAACACTTTATTCCTCTAGAATTAATGAAGAACTGGCCTACTCCTGATTTACACACTGATTGATATGAACTTTTGGGCTTTCTGTGAGTACATTAATTGGAATCAATTAACAATTGTCAAAGTTGACTTCAGCCAAAATTTAAAGAAATCATCCACACCACCAAAACAACAACAATAAAATACTTTCAAGAAATGTTATGATGAGAACTACAGAAAGATCAGTACCAATGTCTTCTAGATGTATTCCATCATTTAGTAGTGAGATAAAATGACTTGTCCAAGATCACAGAGTAAACAAATAATTGAGTTAGGATCCAAACCTAGATCCTCTGAGTCCAAATGCAGAATATTCCTTTATCTAAGCTGTCTTGATTCCAGAAGTGAGGAGAAGAAAAACAACAACAACAACAACAACAACAACAACAACAACAACAACAACAACAACAAAAACATTATCTGACTGTTAAACAAAAGCCTTCAGCATTAGGAAACCACATTTAGAACATTCAAGTCACTGAAACACACGCACTAATAATTGATATACCTGAAATTCTTTTTTGCCACAACAACACTTATTTTCTACTCTACTTCTTCAACACATATTAAATACAAATGATGATACTGCAAGTCCCATTAAGGCCCACTCACTTTTTCTCCTGTGTTTTGTGAAATACACCATTTATCTCTTATTGTTCCATTCTATCATTGTGTATTTTTTTCAAACCATGAATAAGAAGTGCTTAAATGAAGAGCAATGCATTTGACTTGTAAAAAACTGATGCTAAAGACATTATAATTATTGGAAAATAAAAGGTTCTATATTTAATGCAGAAAACTTACAGAAGTTATCGTTTGTTACCAGTGGTTCCTTCAAAGGTTTCTCCTTTTGCTTTTACCTCCACTTTTTCTCTAGGAATGAGCTGTATATATTACTATACAAAAAGTCTGATTTCCTTTTGTTCCACTGCGCTCTCAGACTTAGAAAGACTATATAAATATGTTTATATTGTAACAGAACCAATGGAACTCAAAATATGCTCTCTGTATAGTTCACTATCTGTCCAGAAATAAACAAAATCGAGATGATATGTGGAAATAAATCAAAATATAAACCCTAACAACTTCAACATTTTAATTTCTCTATTAATGATTCCATTTTCCCTCTCTATCTTTGTAATGACTGTCTTCTCTACCTATAATAAGCTTCCTCCTATCTTCTGCCTCTCAGAATTGTTTCTTTCCTAAAAGACAACTAAAAATTTCACTTTACACAGAAAGATCTTTTACCAAATCAGCCAGCTTGCAGTCTCTTTCCTGCTAAGGTTATATACTCTATGTATTATCTTATTTATCTACATCTTATTTCACTTAGTAGAATGTAAGTTCCTTGAGAGCAATAATTAATTTTCCATTTTGTTTTTTGCCATATCTGACACATTTAAAAAATCATAAATTATTGTTGATGGTTTGACTGATAACTTTGTGTCTTTTGTTTTTCTTAACAATATTCTTTTTGTAGCAATGGAAATTCACAAATCAAATTGAGGACCAATTATTTTGGGAAATTTAGCAATTTCTATTAATTATCTAGAGAATTATTAAAATTTTGAATATCCTTTAAGCATATTACAATTTTATTAACAACTATCTTTTCTTTAATGTGAATTCTATTTTTATTGTTGAAGATAGAATATCCTTGTGCTTTAGTTGACAGTCTTTGAGAGTGGTTTATGTGTATATGTGTATATATATATACATATGTATATGTATACATCTGTATATACATTTATGTAAGTAGATGCATATATTTGTATAGATATGCCAATCTTATAGGATAAATCTTTAAAGATAAATACAAACAAATTCAAAATTTTCCAGAAAAATGATTTTTAAACAATGTATCTAGGAAAATAATAAGTCTAGATTTTAGACAAGATGTTATCCCTAGGAAAACAAAATATCTACCAAAGATTTCTTCTTACACAGGATGACACAACAACACTATGGTACCTCATTGCTATAAGTCAGCTCTGACATTCTAGCATTTTTAGACTGCATCACATATTCTGTGATGCCTTTCAATGAAATTTACCTATTCTGTCTTTTTGTCCTTACGTTAGGTATTAGGTAATTTAAAAAATGTGTGATAGGTCACTTTATCCCAAGACTTTAAAAATATTTCTTTTAGCCTATTTTTTCAAAGAAAACAATAGCTCTTTCTAAATTTATTTTTTCTCTATTAGATGTAAAGAAAAATGTTAACATGTTTTTTCATTATAATTTTGAGTTTTATTTCTCTCTTTCCTTCCCTTTCCTACCTTTACTTTTATAAGGCAAGTAAATTGTAATAGATTGTACATGTGCAGTCACATAAAACTTGTCTATATTATCCATGTGGTATAAGAAATTAAACAGACAAAAATGGCGATTTTAATAATTTCTTAAATTATGCTTTGATCTGAATTCAGTCTTATTCAATTCTTTCTCTGGAAGTGGATAGCATTGTTCATTATATCTTCTTCAAAATTTTCTTGATCACTGTATTGCTGATGATAGCTCCATAATTCACAGTTAGTAATAATAGAATGTTGTTAGAGTAGATAATGTTTTCCTGCTTCTATTCACTTCATTTTGCACCAGTTCATGTCTTTCTAATTTTTTTCTGAATGCATTTCATTCATCATTTCTTATAGCACAATAGTATTCTGTCAGAATCATATACTACAACTTGTTCGGTCATTTTCCAGTAGATGGGCTTTTCCTCAACTTCTAATTCTTGGCCACAAAAAAAAGAAGTGTTATAAATATTTTTGTACAAATAGGCCTGTCCTTATTTTCTTTGATTTGTTTTGGGTACCAATCTAGTAGTGATATTGATGGATCAAAAGGTATTCACAGTTTCATAGCCTTTGGGCATGGTTCCAAATTGCTAAAATAGTTTGATCAGTTCACAAAACCACAAACTGTACATTAGTGGCCTAATTTTTCCATATCCCTTGAAAAATGTGACATTTTATTTTTCTAATATGAGTGAGATGGTAACTAAAAATTGATTCACTTTGCATTTCGCTAATTGTGATTTATTTTTTTCATAAGTCTATGTAGAACTTTGATTTCTTCTTCTGAAAATTGTCTTTTCATATCCTTTGACTATCTTTTGGAGAATGATGATTCCAACTCATACATTTTATTCAGTCCTCTCTATATCTGGGAAATGAGGTCTCTAACACAAAAATTTGCTATGAAAATATCATTGCAATTTTTTTTATTTTTATTTATTTACTTTTATTTCTGCAAAACATTTTTATTTACAAAACATTTATTTATTTACTTTTATTTACAAAACATTTATTTATTTACTTTTATTTCTGCAAAACATTTTAATTTGCTATATATTATGCCTCTAATGATCTCTATCTCATTAGATCATAAATTCTTTCAAGTATGTTATTTCATGTTTTCCCAATTTGCTTATCATATCAACCTTCAGTTCTAAGTCATAACTATTTTAATCATTTCAGTGTATAGTATAAGATTTGATCTATCCATTTTTTTTTGCTTTCCAGTTTCCCCAGTAGTGCCATCCCTAGTATGGAGGGATAGCAAAGTGAGCTCATCTTTCTGAAGAAAGAGGTGAGAATGAAGTCCAGCCCACTTTGGTGGGACTCAGGCATAATTCTGCTCAAATGGCAGGGAAGGAGCTCAGCCAGGTTGAGTTCACACCACAGAAAATCAGCCACACCTCCAGACCCCAAAAAAGTGCTTATTCTACGTCCTAAGTAGAAGCTGAGCCAAACCCAGGCCCTGGAGTGGACCACAGTACAAGCAAAAGGCAATACTTGCTTCCGTCAATAGGCAAGGTCACAAAAGAAAAATAAGCAGAAGACAAAGAAATAGCCTAACTGTGGAAAATTATTTCAAAAACAGGAAAGACAAAAAATCACATTTGGAAAAGGATAGTAGTCTAAAATCTAAAAATGAAAATATTTGAAGCATGATATGAAAACGTGAAAGGATGTCAGCCCCAAAATTAACTGCTGCAAAAGCTCCAAAATGTGGTTCAAAAAAATAAGAAGAAAAATTGTGAAAGCAGATGAAAGGAAGAGTCAAAAGCTAAGAGAAATGAGGCTTTTATCAAAGAAACTTGCCATAAAATGTCTTCCCAAATTTCTCATTTCCTTCTGATCTTGGCTGCATTGGTTATGTTTGTTTGAAACTTTTTAAATTTAATGTAATCAAAATTATCCAGTTAATATCCTATAATCCTAGCTATTTTCTATTTGGTAATAAATTCTTCCCTTATCCGGAGATCTTACAGGTAAGCTATTCTTTGCATCCTAGGGCAGAGGGAGAACTGTTGCAGGCTTCAGGCTTTTCATGCTGCTATTTTCAGAGCTAGTTTCAAGGATCTATAAGTTTTCAGTTCTTCTAAGGTGGTATAATATAAGGAAAGGTATGGTTACCACTCCACTGTCCTGTGCTATGGTCTATGGGTGTTTTATAAGCATTCTTTTTAACCCTGGAATTGTTCCTTGCTTCATGCTTTTGTTAGTCCTCATTTTTGCCCTGGGACTGTGACCCAGGTTTGTGTATGGACAATGCAACGAATTGTTGCTCCCAATGCTAGCAAAGGTTCTCCCATAATTTCCTTCTGATTAACTGTCCAACCCCCTTACTGTCTTAGAGAGCTTCTGCAACTGATTTAGATGCAACCAAGGCCTACCACTGGTTTGCACCACTCTCACCCCATAGAGAATATCAACTTATAAGTGCCAACCTTATACATTGTCATGAGCTGAAAAATTGTTTAATTCCATTCTTTTGTTAATTCTACCACTTTAGAATTAATTTTGAGACATTATTTTAACATTGAGAAGGGTAGACTTGGGAAGGGTTAGGTGAATTTTGGCTTTTATTCCACTACCTTCTACATTAATTTTATTGACTTCTATGTCTTACTGCCTGAGCTTGCAATTTAATAAAACCACCAGATTTTTTTTTTCAGATGAATTCCTATTTAGTCATGCTTCTGTCATTTTATAATTATGAGACAGATTTTTAACATTGATATGAAGAACTATATTTCTATCCCTCTCAAGATTAAGATTTAACTTGTTGTTTTAGTCCAACTTTTCTTGATTTTCAGGCACTTGCAAACTTCTTGGACTGAATATGTTTGTCATTATTAGGAGGTAGAAGTGTTTGATTTATTGTATTATCACTAAAATGATAATAAAAAATAATAACAATAACAACTTTTTTTCTATGTGTGAGGCACTTTGCTAGACCCTTTATAATTATTATCTCATTTGATCATCATAATATCTCTGAGAAAATGGTGCTATTATTATCCCCATTTTATATATGAGGAAACCAGAGCAAAGAGACATTAAATGATATGTCCATAGTCATGCAGCAGGTAAATCTGAGGCTAGATCTGAAGTTTGGTATTTCTGACTTTAAACCCAGAGCTCTATCCATTGTACTGCTCATCTGTCCCAGCTAACATTTACAAAGTGCTTGCTACATGCCAGGCACTATGTTAAGCAATCTGCAATTTTTATTTCATTTGATTCTTACAATCCCTCAGAGAAGTAGGCATTATTATTATTCCCATGTTATAGATGAGAAAACTGGTATAAACGGAGGTTGTGATTTCACTGGCAAGTGTACCACTAGCACATATCTCCCCATTTACTCCAAAAGAGATTGAAAGTAAGTATTAAGGTTAGATATTATTATTCCTATTTAATAGATGCAGATATTATTCATCTGCATATAACCCTCTGGTTTTTTATTTGTTTGTTTTTGTTAATCCATCATCATATCTCTTAATCTGAAAAATAATTCAAAAAGACTTGAGAGAACTCTCAATCTTATCTTAGAAGGGCTACATTCTTTTTAGGGAAAAAGCAAATAAACAACAAGACTCCCTAACACTTTGTTTTCCCTCAAAAAATTGTTGTTTAAATTAATATTAAATGACATGCAAAAACTGCCATTTGTATTCAGTCAGTTTCTCACAAAAGCAAGATGCCAGACTCTGTAATGATATCATAGAGGGGGGAAATGCTTTAAATACTGCATAAACATCCATAAATTAATCATTTAATCACTCACCCTCGGCAGGAAATCATTATTACATTTTATAGGCTGATCAACAAGCATTAGCTAATCAATTTCTGTTCCTACTTTAATGCAATATTTTTCATCTTGCACCCAGAATGATCTATTTTTTCTTGTACTTTTAAATCTAATTTTAAACCTGTAAAGTTCATGCATATCTTGCCTTCATAAGAAAAAATTATAACAATCTAAAAATCCAGCTAAAATACTATTGTCATTACCCAACTGAAACAAAGTACTAGAAAAAGAACCTCCCTTCACTCCCCAGGAAATAATACTTAGTGATAGTGTTATCTGAAATCAGATATATATTTCTATCAAAATGTACATATTTAAAACATCTAGTACATAAAAATTGCACATTTTTTATTTCCTTTAGTTCTGAAATGGAAATTAATTCCTTGGAAATTAAAAAGGAAAATAAACAAGTCTTCCATGTGTAATACTGATGGACAATTAGCCATTAGAGCAGAGTCAATTAAGAAGTCTAGGAAAATTTAATAGTAATATTTATAAGCCTTTGTCCATTTGAGAGGACTTAAAGTAGCTATATGAGATAACTAAACTGTTTATGAGCAACTTTCTCCTGTTATATACTTCTTATTAGGGATATTTGCCATGCCAAATAGAATGAGATTATAAGAGCTTTGCTTCAGGGCCCCCATTTAGAAAACTCTTATGCTTCTTAGTTATATTCAAAGACCCTATTGGTTTGCTCAGACGATACAGCCTCTCTACATACATGGCACTGGGAAGATGCTTACTGGAGAATTGTGATGAAAGGCAGTCCCTTATAGAGAATATGGAGCAAGAGGAGGTAATTTATAACTTGAATTCATTAGATATTTTGTAACTAGTTAATTTGAAAACCTCTCATTACAGTTGCAAACTAAAATTATTAGGTAGCTCACTTCACTGATTCACTGCTGTACAAAAGGTGAGCTAACTTTTCCCAGAAGAATGGCCTCATCGTTTCCTTGTGCTTCCTCTAACAATGGCTTTTATCCTTGGACTCCCCAGTTCCTTTATCCACTTCTGCACTTTAATTATATATATTTAAACTAATATAAATATTGTAATATTTATATAGTATGTATTTATATTTTAAACTAATATCATATATTATAATATAAATATGTTTAAACTAATATACTTGAAACCTAAAGGCAAGAAAACTATGTAATACACATTTGTATTTAAATAGTGGTAAATGTATATGGAACACTAGAAAATATTACTGAATTTGGAAATCAGAGGCTCATTTCAAGTATGTAGACTTCTCTGTGTCCAAGTTTCCACACTATGAAATGAGGTTATAAAAGAGTCTCAGAAATTCCTTACATCTCAAAGTCTATGATTCTATATTCCTATAAGGGACAGTGTGAAGTACTGAATTGACAGATATACTTAAAGTCAAGAACAGTTGGGTTCAAATCTTGCTTCTTACACTTAATATCTTTATAACCGAGGTGTAAGTGACTTAATGACTCAGGCAACTCTTTGTGAAGAAAGTGAGAGAGAGAGAATAAGTATTTATCAGATCTCAAATATATAATTGGCACTGTGCTAAACGACTCATAAATATTTAATCCTCCCAATAATCCTAGGAGGTAGGTAGTCTTTAAGACTACATTAGATGGAACATCTATGTAGCATAGAGGAGAGAGTGTCAGGCCTAATTGGGAAGATCAGGGTTCAAATCTAGTCTCAAACACTTCCTAGCTCTGTGACTCTGGGCAAGTCACTTAAACCTAATTGCCTAGCCCTTGCTGCCATTCTGTCTTAGAAGAGATACAAAGAAAGAAGATAAGGGTTTAAAAATACCACATTAGATGAATTTTTGTTTATCTAGTTTCCTAAAATGATTATTAAATTATAGGTGCTAATAAAAACAAAATTCAAATGACAGCTATACCTTGATAAGTTGGATGAACACTTTTTTAACAGGAGAATTAATGGAAAAATGGAAAGAAAAGAGGTCTAGCAGTACTACATTTTAAACTTTATTATAAAGCAGTAATTAATAGTACCACATCTTACTGTCTAAGAAATATAATGGGAAATCTGTGGAAAAGGACAGATGTACAAAAAGCTATAAAATCTTACAGTAACTGTGGGTTTGACAAAAAACATAGATCCAGGTTTGGGGGTAAGAAATCATTATTAGTAAAAATGTTTAGGACAACTGAAAAATAGTTTGGCAAAAACTTGGTATAGACCAATATCTTACACCATTCAATAATATAAGATCAAAATGGATTTTTGTTCCCTTGATTTTACTCCTTTCACTGTTCATTATCCCAGGAAGTCTTTAGAATTATTTTTAATTAGCCTGCTCATTATTTCTTATGGCTCAGTAATATTCCATCACAATCATATGCCACAATCTGTTTGGCCATTCTCTAACTTTTTGGATGTCCTCAATTTACTATTATGTTTATGGATAGGAAATAAGTTTATGAACCAATGAGAGCTGAGGTGCATTGTAAGACACGAAATGGATAATTTTGAGTACATTAAATTGAAAAGTTTCGTGCAAAACAAATGTTGCCAAGATTAGAAGGAGAGCAGAAAATTTGGGGAAAATATTATAGACAACCTCTCAAAGGGAGGTGTCATGACTAAAATAAATAGAGAACTCTGTCAAATTTATGAGAATAAGAACCATTCCCCCAAATGATAAATGGGCAAAAGGTACAGAGTCAATTTTCAGATGAAGACATCAAAGCCATATATAAATATGTAAAGGCAAGCTCTAAATAGCTAATGATTAGTAAAATGTAAACCCAAACAATTATTAGGTATCATCTCACACCCATCATATTGGCTAGACTGGCAAAAGGGCAAAAGGACAAATGTTGGAATGAATATGGGGAAAAGGAGACACTAATACACTATTGTTGGAGCTGTAAACTTATTCAACAATTTTGGAGACCTATTTGGAATTATGCTCAGGTAGTTTTAAAACTATGTACACACTTAAACTCAGTGATATCATTTCTAGGTCTGTTTCCCAAGTAGATCAGGAGAAAAGGAAAAGAACATATATGTTCAAAAATATTTATAGGAGCTCTTTTTTTGCGATATCAAAGAACTGGAAGTTGAGGACATACCCATCAGTTGGAAAATGGCTAAACAAATTTGGTATATGATTGTGATGGAATATTAGCAAGTCATAAGAAATAATGAGCAGGCTAATTATAAAAAACCTGGAAAAAACTACATGGAATAATGAACAGTGAAAGGAGTCTAATCAAGGGAACATTATACACAGCTACATATTTAATACTTAAAGAATAACTAAAATATTATCTCTAGAGAATGAAGACATGGAATGGAAACATGAAAGATACTTTATAAATACACATCTGCCTCTTATATGATATCTTCTATGATGCTGAGAAGGAGGTGCTGAGATACTTGTAGATAAATTCTATGAATAAAAATAATAAATTAAATTTAAAAACACCAACTGTTATTGTCCAAATAAAATTTAGAATCAAAGAACAAATAAATTTTGGGAATCTGCATATGCCATTGAGAACTGAATTAAACAATAACCAAATCTTCTGCTGAAAAAAATAATAACCCTTATGTCCAAGTTAATTTTTAAAGCAAAATTCTTCCAAAAAGTAGATTTACCAGAAGAAAAACTAAAGAAAAGTTATATTGAGGAGGAAGAGAAAGAAGAACAAGAACCAGAAGAAGAATAACAAAGAGAAAAATTTATAGAATATTTTCACCTCCATTTTGTGAAGTGAATTCTCCATATTGTTACTGGGGAATTCAAATGAATTTCAAAATGGAATTCTGAAATTTATTATATAAAATTAATTGTGAATCCCAGGCTTTTAAATTGACCAGTATTTTCATCAGGACAGGTTCTTGAAGACAGTGCCAGTTAAGTCTACAGAAGGAAGCAACTGTGTGTGTTTGTGCACATGCATGCTTGTGTATCCTATTCCAGCCCTCTGACCACCTAACTGATGCAGAATGAAATTTTGGGGGAAAATAACTAAATCTAGACAATCTAAAGGCATAGCTACACTAAGGACAAGAGCTAAGCTCTTCTGCTGAGAATGAAGAACCTGGAAGAATAAAAAGAAAAAGTAAATCCTATGGAGCTCAGAACATTTGCTAATACTGAATAAAGCAGGTGCCTTCATAGGTGTCATTTTGATATCATCTTCTCTACTCTTGAAAGTTTGTTTTTATTACTTCATTCAGAAGTAAGTGAGAACTGAAAAGGACTTTTCTTTCTTTTACTCAAGATAGTGCAGCATGGCTTATCTGACATATCCAAATTAATTACTTTGACTACATCTAATTACTAATAACATCTTAGCCTCCCTAGTGGTTGTAGAATGCTAATATTATGCCAACTAAACACGGTCTTGCTAAGTCAAACATTCTTCTTTTTTCACAAAGAGAAGAGAATTATGGGATGTGCTTCCAGACCAGTGTTAGATTTAAATGCTAAAAACTACAAGTGGAAGGAAGGGGCTCTAGGTCTTTATAAATGGGATGAGGAGACATAATTCTTTTGTTCTCCTTTAAATCCTGCCTTACTAACTTGTTTTAGATAATAACAAACCAAAAAAATCAAAAAGGTATCACTAATTAATGTGCTTTGAGTGTATCTCTGTACAGAGTGGGATGAATAAATGCTCTTTAAGCAATCTAAATCTTTTTTTTTAGTGAAAAGAAGTAGGTTTTCAAAAATATTCACTCATATAAAAGAGTAAGTGAAAAAAGAATATAAAGACATAATACTTCTAAGGGTAACGAGTATAATTTCCTGCATAGCAAGTCAGGTTTCCAAAAGATAGGGGAGGAATATTTGTAAGATTTGGTTATTAGTTCAGTCATCTTAATTTCTAGAAATTGTTCTAGTAAATAAAATATTTTTTGTAGATGACTCATTTTATAATTAATGTAACAACAACAAAAAGGAAATGTTAAAATGCAAATAAAGCCTTACTAACACATAAAACAAGGTCACCTCCATTTAAAGCTCTCCACCAAATGCTTAATTAACCAAAGCAAAAAAGCTAAACTACATTTTGATATGGAATAAGCTATCAATTGTTGCCATTCCCATTTCACTTTATGAGAAAAGTGCCTAAAATTAAAACACTGTCATGAATATTTTAAGGAAAGCATGTAAAATGGGGAAGAAAAACAAAATAAAGTTTATTGCTGTTTCTCATGTGATGATTAGTGCTGGGGAGGGATGGAATTTAGTATGTGAGACTATAAAACTCACAAGAAATGTTCAAAAGTATGTGATCAGTTTAGGATTTGGCTATTAGCCTGTGGTTGAAAACTTTCTTCCTGAAACAACACTGCTGCAGAAGGAACTGAAACAGAACTGGGGGCCTGAGCACCTCATGGGTTGGGAATTCCACTTACCTGCTTGATTTGTGGTTACATTTACAGACACATACTGCCGGGCTCCTGGGCTCAAGTCGGAAACTCCATTCACTGCCTCAATCTCAAAGGTATAGTTTGTGTGAGCGAGGAGATCCACCATCATGACAGAGGTGTTTTTCAGGCCGATTTGACGGGGGAGGTACCTGACATGACCTCCACACTCCTCACACACACCTGCATGGGAGTTGCACTTCTTGCATGCAATATAATATGACACATCTTTCCTTCCACCAGTGTCAGCAGGAGGAATCCATTCCAGAAAGACACTAGTTTCGTTAACATTTGAGATGGCATTCCGAGGAGCTGAGGGGGGTCCTGGTTTGCAAAGTAAAGTGAGAAAAACATATTTTAAGATGATATTGTTATTCATTCCTCATCCCACCATTCCCTGGGCTGGAGAAATATATAATGAGATTGAGTTTGTTTGTTCGTTTGTTTTAAGTAGGAAGCAAATAATGGACAATTTATAATAAAATTAAAAGGAGGGATGCATTAGTATTAAGGGATTTTTTGTCATCTTTGAAATAAGTGCTTTTTTTGAGGTATATTTTTAAATTAGTTGAAGAAAAGCAGTTTATTTTAGTGTGCATTGTTAAATAAGACAGTGAATGTTTACTTTTTACCCATGCATGTGTTTATGTGTGAGTGCATACATAGATATTGAACACTGAAGTCCTTCTCTTCATGCCTGAACGTACTATTTCTCTTTACTATTAGTTCCTTTCAGTCTGTGAAGTGAAGGCCAAATGCAAATTGAAACCATTTTTTAAAAAGTTGTAGTCCTTGATCCCAAATCACATAGTTGGCAGAAACATTTCACACATATTTCAAAATATATTCCATTTACCCATGCCAAATCATCTACAGTATTTTTAAACCTTCCCTCATTCTGTCAAGAAAGCACAAGGTTTTAAGAAGCTGATCAACCATTACAATCTGTAATAACATTTCTTCTTTTGATACTTCTTTAAACTTATAATTCTGCAATTTACAGATTGTAATTTACTAACTATGTAGGGTTCATGCAACATGAAACAATGATAAAAAACTATGAAACATATTTTTTCCTCTAATATCAATTTTTTTAAAATCCACAACTAATTTAATGTCAAGAGAAAGAAAAACAAATTTCATCCCAACAACATCAAAACAGATGAAAAAATGTCTTTGTCTTACTCCACATACTGGAACCCAGATAATACCTCTAAACTGACTTTGCTACGTTTTGGCCTAAGTTGTTAAAGTTTCTATTGGAGTTGAAATGAGCATATCATTACATAAAAAAGAAGTTTCTTTTTTATGTCAGGAACACATTATCTTAATAAAATATTTTTTATTCTGATGCCAATGATGAAATCAGCACAACATTGGGAACTATTCAATGCCTTTGCCAATGTGGGGTTAGGGGGCTCCTATTTGGTAAACTATTTGTGTCTAATTTGGGATAAAAATGAAGATACAGAAAATGACAGATTTTGAACTACACGGCACTCACATACATAGCTGAACTCCTCACAATGATTTCTAACTTTTGACAGAAATGAAATGATTATAGGGTTAGGAATTCACAAAGGAGAAACTAAAAATGTGCCTTTTCTGAGACTCAAGGAAGAAATTTTTTGCTAAAATGGAATAATGAAAAGTACAGCAGAGCATTTTGTTTATACATAGCTAAGGTGAAAGGCAACATGAAATCATGGAAAGACTGCTATACTTGGAGTCAGGAGTGCTGGTGTATAGGCTTGACCAGGATATTTATTATTTGCATTATCATATGAATCATTTCATTTTTATGAGTCTCAGTTTCTTCACCTATAAGTTGGAGATTAGCATTAATATCACAGAGTTTCTGTCAGCTTTAAATTAGCTAATATTTATAAAATGCTTTGTAAACTTTATATAATTATATCATAATTTCATAGTATGAATTTTCTCATCTGCAAAATGTGGATGCTAAGATGTGAACTATCTATACAACTGGGTTATTATAAGAAAATAACTGAAACTTACAATGTTATATATATGATGAATATATTAAAAAGCTTATAAAGGTAACAGACCATTTTTCCTGCTATATATTTCCTCTTTATTAAATCTAGAAATATTAATTAGTTAATTAGGAATGCTTGAAAACATAGTGTAGGTGAAATAAGAGATGGAAGGATGTGTATTATACAAAGCTTTATTTATGTTGTACTGCCTTTTAAAAACATATAAGTAAAACAGTAATACAGGCTCTGCAAAACCACACCAAACTTTTAAAAAATCTTCCATTTTTACCTTGTTTAATACTAACAAGGACACACTAACAATACTAGCAGAAGCATTCCAACAGAAAGATAACCTTTGTTGCATAAATACTTATAATAGATTGAGAGATGATTTGACTTGATTATCCAGATTTCTAAAGGATAGATACAAAATGGGAGAATCATGTTCTCTGATTGAAATGCCATATGTTATGATTTTCCTCTATCAATAAGAGATGCTATAATAAGGCATGTATAATTTTTAAATTTTATCATTAGAAGTGCATTCAAAATATTTGAGTATCTTTTTATTGGGTTGGGGGGATTAAAATGAAATACTGAACACAAAGTATTTGTTGGAATGAGAAACATGCACCAAAGCCTTTTTCTTCTGTTGCTGTGCCCCTCTCAAACCATTAACATTCTTGTGAATACAAAAATGCCTTTGATGTCAATGTGAGTGTTGTACTCAAGCACAATGTTGTAGCAGCAAAATTTTTTAAAAAATAGACAGACTATAGCTGAAGAAACGTGTAATGGTATTCTGTATACTGGAGGATCAAGACATAGAATTGTCTCTGAAAAGTATGTTCCTCAAGAACTATCAATTTGATGGGTTTTTTATGCCTGTATCTTCTCACTTCTTAAATAAAATAAGGCCTAAAGTTGGCGCCATGAAGTTAATTTTATAAAGCCAAGCAGAGTATTCCATTTAAGCTTTTCATATGAACATTTATCAATCCATCTGCTTGTGGGAAACATATGCATTATGTGTATCACTCAGAAAGCAACTGAAAACAGAATTACATAGTCATCTATACATATTATTAGATAGATTTAACACATACATCATATCAGAATTTTGAGTAGTGTTGACAAATGAATGTTCCTTTGGAAAAAAAGATGGAAAATGTACATGGTAAGAGGAGTTAGCAATACAAAAACCTATGTCTCTGGATTCTGGTTCTATCACCAGGCCTCCATCCTTCTCTTTCTTATAAAGATATATCACAATAGCCAGAAAAGAGACATAACACCTTCTCTTTGAGGAACCTGAGGCTGCCTACACGTATGAAATTGCATAGAAAATTACTGGAGCTATTAAGATAACCCAACAGAATCCTTTCATTTGCCTTGCTCTCCTTCCCCTGTAAAACCTTTGTTTCAAGTATCTGAATATTTGAAGTTGAGCAGAAGTTTGTTGAATTGAATTCAAACTAAAACACATGGGCCTGGACTAAAGGACTGAATTCTCTAGAATGCTTTATATATCCATCTGACTTAAAACTCCTAGATACGTCATGGTCTCAAATACTTCCAGCTCAACTGAATTCTCCTTCAAGACACTAAGATATCAAAATGACTGGAACATTCACAACTGCTGAGGACTACATTGCTTTCAAAAAAGAACTTTCAACCAATTAAAACAACAAAAATTTGTTCCTTTTTGATGCATTCAAATAGTACATATTTATTTTCTGATAGTTGAAAGCTGTCAATAATAATGTATATCCCTGATTTTTGTCATTTTTTAATTTCAGTTTGGGTTACTTTTTTGATACAAAAGGTAAATTGCTTAAAGGCACCAGAGGGGTTTTGTACAAAAGATGATTCGGCTGCTCTTCTAAAAGGCTTAAAGACTTGGATTTCAATGGCAATGCTTTGAAGCAAGTGATCCTCTAACTCATAAAATCACTATTCTCAGAGGGGATCAGCAAGAGCTTCAGTCTGAAATAAGGACTATTTGAAGAATCCTAAAAATGTGATCTAGCAAAACTTTGCAAAGTAGGAAGAAAGAAACAACTCAGGTGAGCTATTATTTTGTTATTCTGGATACTATTTTTATAAGTGATATCTATATGGTTTTAGGGTCAAGATTTACCATTAGTGATCCCTGTCATGAAGACAAATACTCACTAAGTCAGGGACTAAAAATACAAGACATAATAAAGAAACAAGCAATGGGATAAATAGAAGGGAGCATGGACCAAAGAAGTAGCCTGTGATTTGGACTCTTTTGTGTTCCATTTTTGTCCAATTTTCATTGACATTTCTATTTGCAACAGACCTCGAATATGTTCTTCAATAATTACATGTTTGCCTTTCTCATTGATAGAAATGAAGAATTATGGTGGCAATATGTCAGATTCCATAGGGAGATGAATAGGAACAAACAATGATCAATGTGGGTCTAGCCAGTTCAGCTTTATAACTCAAAGAAAATTTATAAAGAAGTAGCTCATATTGAAGATGATAAATATGAATCACAGATCATAGAATAATAAGAAACTGCATTTAAGGACATTCATTGACTTGAACTTTGACAAAAGTCAATAGCCCTAAAGGAAAAGTTGGGTTAGTTTTTGACTCTGATGTCTGATTTGCTAAATGAACTTGCCTAAGTTTGAAGGAGCATTATACATGGGTAAATTGTTCTTCTATAAAATTGTGCTTTGGAAATCAGAGGGGCACATTGAAACAGAGCTGTCTCATTCGTGTCAAAAGGATTTTCATATTTATATGGGTTGGAAGATTGAGGTACAGCACATAAACTGGGTGAATAGATAGGAATGAACCTTAGTCATCAATGTAGTAATCATGAGTATTATAATTCAACCATAAAGCAAAGTGAAAGAGTTGTCACCTAGAAACTTATGTTTCTAAAGTCTAACTTTTGAAATATTTATGTTATTGTGTGTATTATATTAGAGAAGTCAGCCTTTATGAGGTTTGCTTCAGGGGATAGTCATATGGCTAAGCTAAGTAAACATTGTGCCCACTGAAGAGAAAAAAAAGAAACATGCAAGGTTATTGTTTTATCTTTATCATGCCACTCTTTCAGACAGGCACAATGTAAGAGAATCATCATTGAAGAGACACAGGGTTTCCTTACTTGTACATGCCATTGTAGGTGGGTCAGACTCCCTCCTGAAATAATCCTTTTCACAGAGACAAGAGGTCGAAGCTTCTTCATGAGTATAACTGTGAGGTGGACACTTGCTGCAGCTCTGGCTCTGAGGTGAAGCTTTGAAGAATCCAGGTTTGCACACTGTCAAAAGAAATCAGAGGCTAAGCTCTTTCCCTCAAATAGCTACTATGGGAGTGGTAATCTGCATTGGTGGAGAGTGTAAGAACATTGATGAAATCATAAATCCAATAAGATATCAAGTTTCCAGGGCAGAATCATAGTAAACTGCATTCCAAAAATTGTTGACATAAGAACATTAAATCCTTGTTAATAAAAGAAATTTCATGGAAAACTGAAGAAGTTCTACAAGAACAGAGAATAGTAAATGGTCCACTAAATTTCTGAAAAAGGGAAAAAGGTAGATTTCACAAATTGTATGGAAGTGACACCTTCTAATCTCTAGAAAAAAATTCTATAATCTATTATTAAGCCAGTGATTTGGAATCATTTATAAAGAGAAGCCATGAACTCTAAGAACCAAGAGCAGTTCAAAAATACCATATCAGATCAAAGCAAAAAGCCTCTTTTCCTCTAAAAAGATAATATACAATACTGATCCCTGATCAAAGAAAGCATGGCACCAATTTCAGAAAAAAAGCATTTGACCAAGTATCTCAGAATATTGTTAAGCAAACTTATACTTTAGTGAATGACCATTCTGAAAGACTTTTATAGCTTGCATATAATTAGCATTTGTTAAATTTTTGTTGACTAATGATTAAATTAATCAGTTGGTATTGGCATGGAGGGTGCTTTCTAATAGATTGTCATAAGGTTCTCTCCTATGTCC
Organism: Gracilinanus agilis; assembly: GCF_016433145.1. Classification (NCBI taxonomy): domain Eukaryota; kingdom Metazoa; phylum Chordata; class Mammalia; order Didelphimorphia; family Didelphidae; genus Gracilinanus; species Gracilinanus agilis. Next base: position 151,286,192 of record NC_058135.1, on the reverse strand, counting down.
TACCCTTTTCAATGTTTGTATCAGTGATTTTTATGATAATATGGAAAATGCATTAATTGTATTTCTCAGATCTTAAAATTTTGGGAATGATAGATAATGGATGAATTTAATGATCATTGAGATTTAAAAGTTCTTGGGAAGTTGGCATGAAGAATTGAATGGAAGACTCACTTTCATAGGGATAATGCTATAATTCCAGAAGCAAAATTGGAATAGAGGATAGAGAGGTATGGAATCAGGAAGATCTGGCTTAAGTCATAAATGAAAGGAAAAATTTAGGCAAGTCTCTTCACTTCTAAGTGCCTACTAGAGCATCTCTCTAAGATAGTAAGTAGGAGAGTAGGAGCTAGTCTGCCTTGGTAGATGGAGTTTACTAACCAAGTGTTTTCTATACCAGTGAAATCAAAATATTGGATTTAAAAGTCAATATTTTTCTATACTTAAGTATAATTAAAATTTTGATGTCACAATTTCTCTTTAGGTGAAATCAAAGGGTTCTCCACCATGATTATAAATGGACTTTATTGAGAATATTTCTTCAGTGGACCTAATTATATTGAAAGCAGAACATCATTAATGCTTTTTCAAATTCCTAGCCAATGTGGGGATATTTGAAAGAGCTTTTGATAATACTAGTTTCTTTCTTGTACTGATTGGGAAGAGATTTTTCCATTTTTATATAATTACTATAAGGCATGATACCACTCTCAGTTAAGTATTAAGTTCTTTTATCCTTCATTTCTAGACAAGACATTCACAAGGTGTCTTCATTCCTCCCTTTTAGTATTTGCTTTTAAATGCAAAGTGGCTCCTTGCAAGTCCTATATTTCTGGCAATTACACTAAATGAGATATACGTTCTCTTTTTCTTCATAAGTGACCTCCAAACACTATGTTCTCATGTCACATAAAACTCTACAAAACCCCAAAGTTCTCTGAATTCAAAGGCAAATAGACTATAGCATGAAACAAATCAACAAAATTTTATGTTGTAGATATAAATATCTCAAAATAGAAACATTATTCTTTTCCTAAAAAACTAATTTGTTTACTTAGTTTCTATTTTAAAGTCCTGAATATGAAAAAAATAAGTTTTTGCATGTTCATTTTGTCACAAGAACACTGATTTCTACCATTTTCAGTATTGCCTTAGTTTTAGATTATAAGTACCTGATTTTTTTCAAAAATTACATTCTTTAATAAACAAAAGAATGAGCAAGGATTCCATTAGAAAAATGAAAGAATATTTTTTCTTCTTTCACAAAAGTATACCTTTTACATTAACATGTTGTTCTAGAAAACATATTCTTAATATCTTTGGAAAATAGCTCAATTAAAAATGCACACATAACTACATTTGGCATTGCATTTTGACAAACACATACTTAATTGACTTATTCAATTTCTTTTTCTTAATGGAAATAGTGTCCTATTTTAATTAGGATCCCTTAGATAATAAAGATTCCTTTCTTTTGAAACACAAGCATTCACTAATTAACCTGTATGACAAAAAATTTATTTAACTCTTTTTCTATCCAGTATCAAAAAAGAAATTTATTTGCAAGATTAGGTTTTTATAAACTCTGGAAGAAATAGCAAGAATGTCAGATTAAATATTTTCCTAAACTTCTAATCTCTCTCCAAACTATTTAATTCAATTATTCATTTCAATGATAGGCACTCTTCTATAGCTGGCAAAAGACAGACTTTGGATTTTAGAAGCCCTTGTTTCAAGTTTCGCCTCTATTACATTAGATAAATGAAACTGAGCAACTCATTTATTTTATACGTATCCCAGGCAAGTGTCTAATGAATTGTAGAGGAGGAACTTATCTATATTAGCAGAGGTAGTTTCCACAGCAGGTGTGTCTTATTCTGATGAAATCACAGTTCTAGAGAAATGTACATCAAACCCTGCAGAATGCTAGTGTAGGAATATCTGTACCATGGTCTCCCATTTTCATCTAGCTTTAGTTTTTCTACTGGGAGTATAGGGTATTGAATTCTGAGATGCATGGGACAATAAAGTCTTGCTGTAACAAAAATTCTATAATTGGGGTGATACCAGCTACTGCCTCTTTACTTAGGGGATATTGTGTAATGCAAGGTAGGAGATCACCTTTGGTCTTCACCATAACAGGAGTTGCCTATTTTAATAAGACCAACATCTGTACAATAAGAAGCCCATACCTGTTCCAGGATATCATCTGGAACAGGGTAAACTATACCTCTTTCCCTCTCTGCCTCCACTTTATCTAAGAACAACACTGGGAAAAGATCTAGAGATTGTTCTGGAAATTCTAAAGATATGTCCCTGGTTGGTGTGCATTGAATTATTGCTCTTAATTTGCATAAAATATCTCTCCCAAGTAAATTCATCAGGGAATTAGGCATTAGGAAAAAGGAATGTTCTATAGATAAAGGTTCCAATGATACCATTTGGGGTTGCAACTTTTTTACTCTCTGTGGTCTCCCAGTTATTCTTACCACCTCCATAGTTCCCTTAGCCTTGCTATCTTCTGGGGATATTTGCAAAACAGATTTAGAAGCCCCTGTGTCAACCAAACAATCATAGATCTGTTCTCCCACCCTTAAAGTAGCATGGTGTTCTGTGCTGTTTGGTGGAGAATGTGTGGCTATAACAGGTGCCAACACAGAAGGATCAGGAAATCGCATTCCTAATTCCTATCCATCACATTCTACCTCCCCATTTCTTGTGCATTACTATTTTTCCAGTGTTTCACACTGCTATCATTCTGCCAGGATTTATTTGCCTCACTATACTTTCCATCTGTTTTTATTCCATTGTTCACCCATAAGATTTCATTATTAATTCTATTTTTCTTACTAATTGTTTTATCATTTTCACATTCCTTTAGAATTTCAGCATCTATATATTCTTTTCCACAATCCTCATTTGGCTTTGTACCATCCTGATCACACCTTCATGCTGAACATTCTCCCTTTTGTAAGTCCCATTTTGGGGTATTTCCACCAGCCACTTGAGAGAATTTAGGATGTGCTCCTGATCTAATGTATTCCTGAATTGTTGGCAAGTCTGGGGTTTGTTGGGAACTATGTCAGCATATATGATTGTAGCAGCTATTTTTGTATCTTTTATAATCATTGTTACCCCCATTAAAACCATTATTTAATCTATTTTTAGGATCATAGGAGTTTTGTTTGAAACCATTATAATTATTGTATGAACTGCCTTGGTTTCTCCTGTGTTTTTTGTCCAGAGAATTGCCCCCTAAACCCACACTCACTCATTGTGTAACCATCACAACTGCAAAGCCAGCATCTTGGGATATTTTGTCCATTTTGCCTAGGATTAAAGTCATCCCTAGGTGCCTTTTAAGATTGCAGAGCTGCCACATTCTTTACCTGTTGAATTTCATTATCTTTTAATGTTTGATTTGCTTCCCTTAATTGCTTAGTTAATTTTTCAATTATATCGCTTTGATCTTCAGATTGTCTGTCCAAAACATCTTGGTAAATGTATGTGGCTGTCCTTTTTAGCTCATCTAATCCCATGGTGAAGCAATTAGAACAATTGCTCCTAATTTTTTTTTTTTACCACCAGGCAGGCTTTTTTCACAAATTGTCTTCTAATATGGCTAACATTTTCCTCTGATAATAAATCCAATCCAAGCCAATGTTCCCCACAGTCAATTATTCTATGCAAAAAAAAAAAAACTAGCTGGGGTTTCCCCTGTGTCCTGCATTAACTTTTCAAATTTAGATCATGTCCCAGGGCACTTAGAATTTTTTCTCATGGTCTCCAGGATTGCTTCTCTAGTCATTCCTAATTGTCTATAGGCTTCTACAGAGTTGATTTCTAAAACCTGATATTCTGCTAACCAAGGTATAAGAGTCATGTTACTGTTTGTCTGTTCTATAATTTGTTGTTATTCATGCTTAGTGAAACCTTCATCCATAATAAATTCAAAATCCTGAAAACTCAGGTCAAAGATCTTAATTACCCTTTCTTACTCTCTCACGACTTTCATTGGTTCTTCTTCATACTTAGGATTTTTTTTAAATGCATCCAATTCTGCCTGGGTAAAATTCTTATGATGTTGTTTTATATGCACTATGCAAAGGTCTGCTGAGACATAAGGGACATCCCATAGAGGAAACATTCTTGCAGAATTACTTTCTAAAGCTTCAGTCTCTAGTTGCAGCTTAGTAGGTGCCTGTGATTGTTTGGCACCCTCTAGCTCAAATAGGTTCTGTTGCTTTGCCCCATGTACCATTCCATTTGCTTTTACTAATTCTAGATAGTTCATTTCCATTTGATCAAGTTCATTCTGTAAGGCAAGTACTAATTGTTTTAGTTCAGTATTTCCAAAAGTAAGCCAACAATTAACATTACATTTCTTTAAAATTGTTTCAACACTTTCCCTAATTGATAGAGACTACCAAGATCATTATCATTAAAGGCAGGTAGGGAAAAGATCTTCTTATAGTTGTTTCAGAAACTGGTAACAAAATCTCAAATTTAAGGAAATCATGAAGATGATCTGGCATTGTTAACAGGAAAGACTATTGGGATCATGGAGAGATAATACCAAAACCCCATGAATTTAGTATTATTGGGCTCAATTGAGGACAAAATTGTCTCCTTGATTGGTATTTCTCAGTAGAAGCAAAAGCTACTGTTCCCTTCTACTGTTACAAAGGTAATTTGACTTGTTAACAGCTGATTGAACTATAACTGACTGAGAGAGAACTCTTCTTTCCAGTTCCTTGTTTTAGCTAAGAAACCCAAAAATCTACCTAGCTACCTAGACTTAATTCTCAAACTGTTGTTCAGTTAACCCACAAGACTGTCTCCAAAAAAGCTATTGAGAATGGACTCAAAAATGACTGATTCCTTCCCCAAAACTGGGGTTGGCTTATGAGGTAAAAACCCCAAAATCCAAATGCTAGAATCTTTGGATTACCTTGGCCAAGTTGTTAAACAACAGGGAAGTTAGATCACTTTCACGATGTTATTCAGTAGCAGGAACCTCCAACTATCTCCAAACAGACAGGTAAAGCATAGTAAACCAGAGCTCCCACTTCTCTTCAGCTTAGAGGCAAGAAGCAACTGCCATAAATATATCTCACAAGCCCCTTCTTAGCAACCCCTCACATTCTGGAATCTTTTTCAAGGTCCATAGCTAAATTTTTCCTTAATCTATTTTGGAGACAATTTGCACATTCTCTTATCCCCTTATAATCCTATTCCTACATTAGTTTGAATGATTTAATTTCAGAGAGATACTGTGTGTCTCCTGCCTGAAAATCATTGCTTAATTCAGTGACTCATTCCTATGCTGACTTTAGGTAGAGGAATTTGTTCATTCCAGCAACTCTCAAAGATCATCCTTTTAAGCATGCAGGAAGGTTATAATTGGAGAATGGGATCCATATAAACAAAACTATCACCTCTGAAGAATTTAAATAAAAATATTACTTAGAACTGAACCCCAATTTCATAGTGATATCAAAAAATAAATGCAGGATTTTCTGATTAGACTATATTATCTGTATTCAAATAATTTTCATTTGTTTATAACATAACTCTAGTTAGTGTCTCAATATGGGTATCATTGGATGTGTGTGGAATTGCAGAACTGAATAGTGAATAGTTTTCCAAATTAATTTCCCTTATTGATCAAAATAATGATGTATCATTAACTGAGGAGATCTGTCCCACTTTAAGGAAATTTGATACCCCTAAATCTGAAGTTAGAAAAAAGTAAGCAATAATTCAAAATATCATTATTAAACAAATGACAAATAATTATTAAGCACTTATTGTGTTCCAGGCACTATGCTAACTACTGTGGATATAAAAAAATAATTATTGGTCATAAGGAGCTCATATTGCCAAAGGGAAGATAATATACAAACAGCTAGCTGCCTTCAAGATATATAAAAATTGAATAAAAGGTAATCTCAGAAAAAGGGACATTAGCAACTGAGGGGATGAGAAAATCGTCTGTAGAAGATGGGATTTCAGCTCTCTTAAGGAAACCAAGAAAATTAATATGTAGAGGTGAGGATGGCACTGTAGGCATGGAAGACAGCCAGAACAAAGGAACAGCTGGAGGAAATGGAATGCAAAAACTACAAATATAGCTGTATAGCTGGATCAGAAATTGTATGAAGAGAATTACAATGTAAAAATACTAGAAAGTTAGAAGGGGCCAAATGTTAAGGGGTTTAATACTAAATAGAACACTGAATATTCTATATCAGAGGCAATAGGGAGCCACTAGAGTTAAGGAGTTGAGGGAGAATAGTGAAGATATTAATAAAGTCAGAATTCACTTGAGTAATCTCACTTTAGTAGCTGACTGCTTTATGGATTGACACAAATTAGAGATAGGCAAGGCATGGAGAACAATTAGAAGATTATCGTAGGGATTTTAAAAAGTTGTAAGAGGAACTGAATTAGTGATTTGTGAATGAAGAGAAAGACATGCAGAAGATAATATTTTGAATATGGACACAGCAAGATTTGGCAATGGATTAGATATATTTGGTAAATAAGTGAGGATCAGGATATGGCACAGAGTCAATTGATTATAAGACAGCCAGAAACATTTATTGAGCACTTATTATCATGCCAGGCATGATGCAAAGCACTGGGGAGAGAAAAGGAGGCAAAAAATAGTTCCAGCTCTCAAGAAGCCTACAATCTCATGGGGGAGATAACCTACAAAAAATACATATTAACCAAGATATATACAGAAGATATGGGAAATAAATAATAATTAATAGAAGTGAAACATTGCCATTAAGAGGGTTTAGGTAAAGCTTCCTTTAGAAAGGTGGATTTCAGTCAGAACTTAAAGGAAGCCAGGGAGGTCATTAGCTACAGTGAAGGAGGGAGAGTATTCCAGGCATTGGAGAAAACCAGAGAAAATACTGAGAGCAGACACGGCTCATCTTCTTCATGAAATAGTCTGGAAACCTGTATCACTGGATCAAATTGTAAGTGAAGGGAAAGAATGTATAAAAAGACTAGAAAGGTAGGATGTGGCTAGGTTATAGAGAACTTGGAATGCCAAATGAAGCATTTTATATTTGTTCCTGGAGGTAATAGGAACACACTGAAGTTTACTGAGTCAAGAAGGAGAATGTGAAATAACTGGACCTACATTTAAGGAAAATTACTTTCATGGCTGAATAGAAGAAGGATTGGTGCAGGGTGAGATTTGAGGCAGATCAGAATATTACGATCATCCAGATGTGAGTTAATGATTGGTGACAGTGTCAGAGGAGAGAAGGTTTATATATGAGAGATGGTGGACAGGTGAAATCACCAAACCTTGGCAACAACTTAGATATGGAATAGGGGTTAGAGGAAGAGAAAGTAATGAAATCAGAATGACTCCTAGGTTGTAAGTCTGAGGAACTGGGAGGTGATATTCCATTCTAAAGTAATAGCAAAGGTAGGAGTGCAAGAGGATTTTTGGGAAAAGATAATGAAGTCTGTTTTGGACATATTGTGTTTAATATGTCTACTGGACAACCCCATCAAGATATGTTTAATGCACTTGAGATTGAAGGTAAGGAGAGGGACTGGGATAGGATACACAGATTTGAGAATCATCAGCATTGAGAGGATAATTCCATCTATGAGGACTGAAAAGATCACCAAGTGAGGTATTATAAAGGGTGATATTTCCCAACTGTGTGACCCTAGGCAAGTCATTTAACCCCAATTACTTGCCTTTGCTATTATTTTGTGTTGGAAACAACATATAGTACTGATTCTATGAAAGAAAGTAAGGGTCCCCCGCCAAAAAAAAAGAATATCATTTTGCATAGCAAAATGGAGACCAGGATGAATGACACCCAACAGTATTAGAATTTAGAACCAACCCAGATGCCATGAGCCAGAGGGCAAAAAGCACTATAAAAGAGAGAAACTGGAACTAGAGACTCTCATTACTGAGAAGGGATCTGGGTGGTTGGGTGGGTAGGCCAACCAAATCTACTTAGGTTATCTTCATCCTGTTTCATTACTTACCACTTCTGGGCAAAGCTGTGCTATATATTAATCACTGAACATCAAAGAAGAACAACATCAAAACTCAATCAATTTGGTTAAGGTCAAAGGTCCCTGGCCTGGCCAGAGTGCCACAGAGAGGGAAACCTCTCCAGCAGACAGGCTCAACCCAATTGCCCTTACTTGACAAACCTGATCATCAGTAGTTTAGTGAAAGTTGAGCATAGTAATCCCAGCTGTGGGGAAATGTGAGGCTGGGAGATCTGAATGATGGATATTTCAACTGAATTTTTAAATCATTAAAAGATCAGAGGAAGAGAAATTGATCCATTTAGAGTAGACAGCTACCTCAGAAATCTGAACCAAGAAGGGAAAGAAGATTATATAATTATAATAATTTAGAAGTTGATTCTTTCCATTTTCAAATATTTCCACTATTTTCCTTAACATGGGTATAACTATATAGTGCCACTAAAATAATCCCTTTGGCAACTTGGTTTAAAAAAAAATTCTTCAGGTCTATATCTATTGCATATAGATAGGTGCTGTATGCCCTGGGAGAAATACCTCCCTCTTCTCTTCCCAATTAGCACTGAAAGCTAGACCAAATCTGCTTGTGCAGGCAGACAGCAGAGGGAAAGGAAATGAAAACAAAAATGCACAACATATAACAAGGGCAGCTGATGTCTAGAGTGTACAAGATATAATTAGCCTTCAAAAAGGTCTTGAATTTATCTAATTATATCTGATTAAGAATGACAGAAAGTCATTATAGAACAGGAGTTTTGCCATGCTTCTCATCTCTGTGAAGCAGGGGATGCAAGATAAGTCAGTTTACTTGGATAGATTCTCAGCTAGATACAATTTGAGGATAAGAGAGAGTAGAGGTAGTTTGCTAGTAATGAGAAAGATGTGATATTGTCTGAAGCTTTTTATTATTAGAGAATAATGAAAACAATAGTTCAATATTTATCCCATTCCACTCCCAACATACTCCATAGCATTTAAAAACAGTAAAAGAGATGGCTACCAACATTACTTTTTTAAATTATCTGAAAAAGCCTCCTTTGAGACCATCTCTCTATCATGCAAGCTGTACTGGACTATTCTTACCATTCCCATCAGAAATGTTCCTCACCAGATCTTGGCTCTTATAAATGAGCTTTTACCTTACTTTTCCAGGAACCAAGCAACCCAAGAACTTCTGAGCCATCCCTAACCCATGCTGCCCCAATGCCATAAGCCTCTATTTCCCTCCAACTCTAATTCCTTTGTATGCATTTTCTTTCCCTATAAAATGTAATCTCCTGCAGTTATCTTACTTGCACATCTTATTCATTTGTCGCCTGGCACATAACAAACACCCTAAGAATTTTTTTTTCATTCATTCATTTAAGAGTCTAATGTGTAGTACAAAAGTGCTATAACAAATTAAAAAGAAAAGAATGGTTTAAAAAAATATAAGGAGCCACTGTGGCAATCCTAGCTATCTCGGGTCATGCTGATGTATCTGTCATGGTAAGGAGTTTGGAGCTGCAGTAGGCAAAACTGATTGGGCGTCTGCTTCAATAGCAGACATCACCAGTATCAATAAGTTGAGTGTTGTGGAAGTGAACCAGCAGGTTGCCATGGGAGAGGCAGACTGGCCCAGGTTGAAAACTGAACAATTAAAGTTGATGGGCTGATCAATAGTGGGGTTAAGCCTGTGAACAGCCTCTGTGTCTACAGCTTTGGTAGAGAAATAGGGCTGTGTAGGTTTTGAATAATAACACTCTTAAAAGTCATGCTTCACACTGCTGTTTTAGGGTGTTTACAGTCACTTTCCCCAACTCATGTTTTTTTGTTTGTTTTTTAACTCCTTACCCCTATTTGGCATTTAAAAACCCATCTGAATCTGATATTAGCCCTTCTTTCTAAGCTGATTTCAAATTACTCCTTTTAATACACTCTGCCTTCAAGCCTGACTGACTTGATACATTCCAATTCCTGGCTCTCTTCCATTACGTGGGCTGTCCTCAATGCCTAAAATCTATGCTTTGCTTACCTCCAGCTCTTGAAAATTCCTTTTTTTTTAGACCTCAGACTAAATTAACTAATTAAAGCCTAAATAAGGTCTTTCTTGATACCTGAAGTTGTTAGTGCTTCCCCTACTTAAATCACTTTGTACTTGTTTTTATTATATGTTGTATTTAAGTATGTGTCCCTTTTATTTCCTTTTGACAGCAAGAATCCTTCAGGAGAGGGATTGTTTTTCATTTTCTCTTCTGATATCTCCAATATCTAGCATAGTATCTAGAAAATAACAGTCACTTTATAAAGATGTGCTAAATATTCCTTGTTGCCATGCAGTACACAATTATATATATACATATATATATATATATCTTTTAATTTTGAGACATCATTTTCAGAAAATTCCTCAAATTTCCATCATTTATCTATCATTCAGTGTTTTCTTAATATAGTCTGCCTATCATTATAATACATTTGTTGTCTATCAGCCCTTACTTTTTATTGACATAGAATCAGTCCAATTACATTCCTAATTAGATGTGTCCTTAAACTTTTAGGCAACCTCATGTGCATTTAAAATAAATAAAATTTATTTATTTTATTAAACGTTTCCCAATTACATGTAAATTTTTAACATTTTTTTTAAATTTGGAGTTCCAAATTCTCTTCCTCTTTCTCATCCCTCCTCCCTTGAAAAAGCAATTTGATGTTGATTCTACATGTGATCATGAAAAATATATTTTAATATCAGCTGTTTTGCAAAACAAAAAACAAGAAAAAATTTTTAAAAAATTAAAAATATTCTTCAATTACATTCAGACTTCATCAATACTCTTTTTGGAGATGTGATAGTGGGAAAGGTATTCAGCTGCTCTGGATCTCATTTTCCACTTCCATAAAATGATGAATAGGATTAGGAGAGTCTTTTTCAGCTTCAATTTTGTGAACCTATAAGTCACCTAATTTCTCTGACTCTAAATAATATTTTCTGTTAAATAGAAATATTAATTCTTAGCATATCTATGTAGTTTAGAAATTTTTGACAAGGCTAAAATGAAATAATGTATGAAACAAAATCTTATAAAATATAAAGCACTAACTAAACATACATTTTTCCATGCCAAACTACCAAAAAAAACCTTTTTCTAGAACTAAGAAAAACAATAACAAAGCTCATTCAGAAGAACAAAAGATTAAGAATATCAAGGGAATTAATGAAAAAAACTGGACAGTGGCCTAGCAGTACCAGATCTTAAAATTGTACTAAAGAGTGGTAATCATCAAAACAGTTTGGTACTAGAAAAGAAAGAAAATGCCAGATCAATGGAATAGATTAGGGGTAAATGACCTTAACAATCTAGTGTTTGATAAGCCCAAAGATCCTAGCTGTGAGGATTAAAAACTTAAAATCTCACTATTTGACAAAAATTGCTGGGAAAACTGAAAATAATATGGCCAAAATTAGTTATAGACCAATATATTATGGCCTATACCAGGATAAGGTCAAATTGAGCATATGATTTAGATGTAAAGCATGATATTATAAATAAATTATATAAACATAGAATAGTTTACCTGTCAGATCTACAGAGAAGAGTTTATGATCAAACCAGAGACAGAGAATATGATAAGTTTTTACTATATTAAATGAAATAGATTTTGTATAAACAAAACTTGTAATCAAGACAAGAAGGAAACAAATAAACTGGGGAAAATGATAACAAATTTCTCTGATAAAGGTCTCATTTTAAAATATATAGAGAACTAAGTAAAATAAGTTGAATTTATAAGAATATAAATCATAGCCCATTTGACAAATGGTCAAAGTATATGAACATGTAGTTTTCAGACAAAAAATCAAAGCTATAATATAATTATGTGAAAAAAGTTCTAAATCCCTTTTCATTAGAGTAGTTCAAATTAATACAACTCTGAGGGAAAACATCACTCCTATCAAATTGATCAACATGACAGGAAAGGAAAGTGAAAAAATTTGGAGGGGATGTGTTAAATTGGGTCACTAAGGGATTGCTGGTGGGCTTATGAATTTATCCAACCATTCTGGGGGGCAATTTGGAACTATGCTCAAAAGGCTATAAAACATGCACACCCTTTGATCCAATAATACAAGTACCAGGTCTGTATCCCAAGGAGATAATAAAAAGGGGAAAGGACCTACTTATACAAAAATAATTATAACAGCTCTTTTTGTGGTGGCAAAGAATTTGGAAACTGAGGAGATACCCATCATTTTGGGAAAGCCTAAGCAAATTGTGGTATATGGTGGTAATGGAATACTATTGTGCTACAGGAAATTATGAACAGGATGATTTGAGAAACAGCCAGAAAAACCTTCACGAAGTAATACAGACTGAAATAACTAGAATCAGGAGAACACCGTACATAGTAATAACAATAATGTGGAATGATCAACTGTCATAGACTCTCAGCAATACAATCCAAGATAGTTCTGAGGGACTTTTGACAAAGAATGCTATCCACCTCCAGAGAAAGAATTGTTGGAGTTGGAATGAGGAGGAAAGTATATAATTGTTCACTTTAGTTTTTTGAGAGGATTTTGGTTTTATGTGAACATTCTCCTACAAAAATGAACAATATGGAAATGTTTTGCATGATAATATATGTATAACCTGGATCAAATTGCTACCAGCTCTGGAAAGGGGGAGAGAAGGAAGTAAGGGAGACAATTTGGATCATATAATTTCAGAAAATATGTAGAAAATTGTTAATACATGTAATTGCCAAAATAAAATATCTTTACCAAAAAAAGATACACTTTTATTTTTCTCCACCCACTAACCGAGCTGCTTCCAGTTCTGTGCCACTCTAATTCATGGGAGACTTTCTGGTAAATATTGAGTCAACAAATATTGTATCCCTTACAACAAATTTTATCAATTGCCATAGGTCTCCATTATTTTCAGGACTATTATTTCTAAGTAAGTGAATGACAGAGTAGAACAATTTTTTTCTGTATCCCAGGAAAGGAAACCTGAAATTTCCAGTCATAATTATTCTCCAGGAGATACTAAAACTTTAATGGAAAAGAAAATCAATACAGATTAACATTTTTAATAGTGAATTAGTCATAATAGAGATAACAATAAATGGATTTCAGAATTGAAAGATGTCAAGTGATAAAACTTTCCTGAAAGAATTTTTTAATTGTAGGTCTTAAATTATGATTTAGAGGAAAGGAAGGTACTATAAGAGGGAGAAGTAAAGGCATGGATTTTCTCACACAAAGAATGGCTTGGGACACAGTAAAGAAATAGTCATAGAATGACTGTTGGTTTCCATGAGGTTTGGATCAATATCTAGACCTCAAAAACTCATCATAATAAAAGATAAAACTTAAAATATATGAAATGGAATTATCAAACACATTCATTCTATCTCTTTGAAAGTATACAACTTTTTTTTTCAAACTTGATGTTCTATAGTAGAGATGATGAATAACTCTGGAAAATTCCACTGAAGATTATTTTGTTCTTTAATTTCTAATTTTAAAAATATATTCTTTAAAACAAAAAAAGAAATACTTTAACAATGATTCCCCTCTCTGATTTAAAAGGTAAAACTGACCAATATACATAAGAGAAGAGAAGTAAACCCCTTCCTTCTAAGTTATATTAAAAAGGTAATGTGATAGCTAGATGACTCTGTGAATTGAGAGTCAGGCCTAGAGACAGGAGGTCCTGGGATCAAATCTGGTCTCACATACATCCCAGCAATGTGACTGTGGGCAAGTCACAACTCCCATTGCCTTGCCCTACCTGCTCTTCTGTCTTAGAAACAATACACAGTACTGATTCTAAGATGGAAGGTAAGGGTTCAAAAGAAGAAATAAGTTTTAATCTGCTAGCATCATTTACTGCTTTTTTCCCTCCAAAGATTAGAAATTATAATTATTTAATGACCAACAAGTAGGAAATAACTTTTTTTTTATTTCTGAAGAAAAAAAAACTGTCACTAAATAGTTAAAATATGGAATGTTAGGTTAGACCCATGAGAAACTTGATTTTATTGTAAAAAACAAATGAAATTTCCTCTTTATTTTCTAAATTTGAATTTTAAAAGTTATAAGAAGACCTCATCAAAAGACTTAGAGAGAATGTATGAATATGCATTAAGTTGTGGGGCAAGATAATTGTTTAACAATATCATATCAAATATGCTCAAAACAGACAAAATCAATACATTCATACTGATTTATCACTGCCTGTCACATGAACACATGAGTATTAAGTGTCTCAAAATACCAGTGGGCATTTGCATTACTAGCTAGAGAGCCAGAGAAAAAGAGAATGACTTTTTCTTTTGGTTATAACTGAATTGACTACAAATTATTCTAAACAATAGTCATTTAATCATATACTACTTATAAGCTTCTCAATTCAGAATTCTCTAAATCAATTGCATTGTTTTGATCATTCAGCTATTAATGATTATGTTTTTCTCAAATCTCTCATATTATATACTTGGATTTCTCCTATATGCTTAACCTATTACAAAATATATTCTAAATGCAAACATGTATATACATATTTATTTTATCAAGTTATTCTTGAATATGAAATGAAATTTAACATTTGCAATTAATAAATCTTTCATTAATTCAGCTATTCTCCCTTTAATCAGACATTGGTTTTGTATGAGAATCTGGTAGGCGCATAAAAAAAAAGAAAAAGATGAAAAGTACAAATGTTCCCACAGATCAAAAAGTCTGACATAAAAATGGAGTGTTTCAAATTCATTCATTAAAACATATATAATAAATTATACTTTTCCAGATTATATACCAGTATAATATTTAATATTAATTTTATGATATTTTGAAATTTATGTTCTCTCTCCCCTTCCATCCAAGGAGACAGGTAATATGATATAGGTTGTATGCATGACATATTTCTTATACTAGATAAGAATTAATGGGGGAAATACAAGTAAAGAAAGAAATCTTTCAATTTGCATTTGGACTCTATGTTCCTTCTATGGCCCTGGATATCATTTTATTGTTGTTGTTTTTATGAATCTCTTTCAATTTTCCCGGATTCTTGTCTTGTTGGTAATAGTTGTCATTCAAGATTTATCATCACATATTATTATTGTTATTGTGTACAATATTCTTCTGCTTCTGCTTCTTTCACTTTGCATAACTTCATATATACCTTTCCAGGATTTTAGAGTGTGTGTGTGTTTGTGTGTGTGTGATCATCTTGTTTGTCACTTCTTAAGGCACAATAATATTACAGAAATATACCCAGACTCCTTCACTGAAAAAAAAACATTAAGCCAAACTTTGATCAAAATATCTTTCTGAGCAAAAATAGAAGCTGGAAGACTGGACCTCTATGCTCTTTAAAAAATTCAAGAAACTCACAATAAAACAAATTTTATATCTCAGAATACTTTGAAAGGACTGTTAAGCCTTAATCTTTTACTTCCCTTGCTGTCCTCAAACCCCAACTTCCTTGAGGAGGCTGTTGACAATTATACAAAGTCACAGGAAATAAAGAGAATTTCTGAAAATGTCTTTTTGTTGCCCCATTTCCTCAGCAGGTGCAAAGCAATGCTAATTTTAGTATCTCTCCATTTATTTAAACTACAGCTAATAGAAGTTAAAAGTAACTATCCAGGAACGATGCCTATCATCTAAATTTGGTCTTTTGTCAAATTCCATGATTATTTCCTGATTATTCAGCTTCACTAAATCCTGGGTTCTTGAAGGCAATGACAATATAGTTCATGCTCTTCCATTTTCTAACACACCAGAGAGGATGAGAGCACAAGTTTAGTGATTTGCTGCCCAAGTGTGATCTGATTACTTCCTTGGCTAATTTTGGAAGAAAAAAATTACAATTTTAGCTAAATTATTTTTATTTAATTTTGGGTATTGGTTTTGGCCACTGAAACTCTGGATTATCATTAATTGAGAAATGAGTGTGATGATATATTTTAGTGGAAGAAAGCCCAACACCATAAAGTTAGAAATCTTTGAAATACCAAAGTACTCAGGAAGTCATGGAACTTAGTCTTCAGTGCTATGATATGTTACTTATAAGTACCCAATAGTCGAATTTGATCTGATTCTTGCAGAAAAGTATACCAGGAGAATTTTGAAGTATCCTTCTGGGTGGAGCGTTCTACATTCTTAGTATATATGGGTAAATTGTAACTTCCTTAGGTGAAGATATGCTATCTGAAAAGACTTTAAGTAAAGGCATGTAAATGACCTTTTAAGCTGGCTGCCAATAAAAGATAATAGAAAATATTAAAGAAATAAGCATGTATTAAACACCTACTATATTTCAGGTATTGAGCAAACTGCTTTATAAATATTATCTCAGATCACCTACATTTTTGTACATTTGTCACCCAAGAGTAGATCAGATAAATTTAGAAAGTTTTATCTTCAATGAGTGATGATTTATCTGTGCCTTGCTCCATGGCAATTCATTAAATCATCTGCTAAAATTTAGAGGGGTTATAAGCTACACCTTCAGAGCTACTACCCACAGTGATAAAATGAGAGACCTTTCTATAACGTATTAATTATCCTATTATAGTAAGTATGATATTCATGAATATAGGTAAGGGAAAGGGAACAAGCATTATATATAGTGCTTACTAAAATGTCAGGCACTATTCGAAGTGCTTTACAAATATTAACTCATTAATCTTCTGAAGAATGTTGTGAGGTAGGTGTTATTATTCCCTTTTTAAAGTGGAGAGAACATGCAAATGACATGCCAAGGGTCACCCATCTAGGAAATTTCTGAAGCCAGATAAGAACTCAGGTCTTTCTGCTCCTAAATTTAATTATATATTAATTGCATCACCTAGACGCCTTAGAGCAGAAAGTATAATGAAGTCTCAGACTTAAATAATGTCAAAATTGCTAGTGAAATAACTTCTGCATGATGGAATTGATACACAAGTTACATTAAGCTGGAACAAAACTACAAATTGGCTGTTTAAAAAATAGGTGTGACATATATTTGAAACCTATAATTGACTTTGGGTTCCAATAAATGCTGAGATCACAGAATCATAAATGACAGGAACCATAAATATCATCTATCATTTCATTTTATATTCCAGGAAAATACTCAAAGAAATTGTTGAGGCTCATTTGGAAAGAATAACCAGTCATTTGCTACTCATTTTTACTGTATAAGTCTCTAGGTAGATCCCAAATGATAAAATTGAAGGTATTGTCATTAAGACACATGATTCTTAAACAGAAATATATTCCCAAAAGAAGATCTAATAAAGATTCTCTCTTATATTGTGACAGATTTATATCAACCTTCACTCAAACAGATATGCTCACAGGACATACATGTTCATTCCAAGAAGCAATAAAACTTACATAATCATATCACATTATTGTTCATTTCACATTATAGTTCAATCATTTCCTCCATATATTTTAAGGCAAACAGACAATGTGAATTTATGAAGGCAACTACAGTTTTACCTTTTTGTTCCAGATACTTTACAGCCCCATTTTCATTCATGAAATGGGTCTTAGTTTGATGGTCAAAACCATCTGGATCAGAAACACTGAAGAAACTCACAAGTTAAGAAGAAAGGCAAGGAAGGAAAAAAACCCAAAGCAATTAGGTAACAAGTAAGCATGCAATATCGTAGCTTGAAAAAAGTCCTTGTAAGATAAGTTAGTTCTTCCTTTATATCTGGTTTGATTTATACCTCAGGTATATGATGGGATAATACCTCTTTATTCCCTTTCTGGATTTTGCTCTGACTACAGCTGTTGATGTTTATAAATTGACCTCTACCTCCATTTTATAAAATATGGGTCTCACAGCACTGTCATAAATAATTTGGGTTCCTTTTAACACTAACAAGAAATGGGGAACACTCTTCAGAGATATTTATTACAAAGGGATATTGAATTCATACTAATATTTGATTTGAAGCAATTTCATTGGTGTTTTTCCCCTTGGTCTTATATTTCAAAAGAATTGCTGTGAACTCTTGGGAATATCCCAAAAAGATAGATTTCTCTATACCCTGGAAATTAAGTCATTTCCAATATAATCTTTCAATATAAGAATATATTAATCTCAGTTAAAGTAGTAAATAATTCTGAAGACATGAAATATAGAGGATGTGGTAAAACCCTTTAAAATTTTTTCCCTAAATATTTACTTCAAAGTGCCCATTGAGAGTAGAGTACACTGTTAAAATTATTGGATTTGGTATAAAGGGAATGGAATTCAAATCCTATCTTTTACATTTATTAATTATAGTCTGAAAACAATCTTACCATCCTAATCATCAGATATAAGAGCAATAAGATATTACATATGTGTATATATGCATTTATGTGTATATATGTATATGTGGTTATATACAACTATGTATACGTATTAATATGTGTATTTTACTTATTTATGTTTAAATCTGAGGTTTTATTTTTGTTTGTTGGTTTGGATTGTTTTTTATTTAGTCACAACAGAAAAAGAAAAAGAGGACTTGGAAATCTTTAAGCTTTCTAACTCCAAAGACAGACCTCTTTCTGCTATTTCCACTATTTCTACTATTCCATGAGTAAACGAACAGGCAATCTGCCTTAGACTATATAGAGATGGACATATAGATGAATATGTAGATTTACCTAAAGGTAAATATAGTGCTCTCTCTCTGTACGTATGTATGTGTGTGTAAACATTTTATGTATCTACATATGTAATGAGGGGCAGGTCATCTAACTTCTCATTGCATAAGCATCTCTCTAGGACTCCATGTTATAATTAGGTCACTCGTTTACATCAGTAGAGTTTCTATCATATATGTGTATATACATATATATGTACCAATAAAGAGAGAGAGACAGATGATGATGATGATAGAGAATGGATAATAAATAATGAATAGACATTGTCTGGGCAAAATGTGTTTCGCCTTTTCTTCCCTGATAGAGATTTTTCTATTACTTTAGATTTCATTGAGGACTCTCTCTATATCTCTGAGTCTTGATGTAAATTAATACTGTCAGACAAGATTAGAAACTCCTAGAAGACCTTACTATTAATAGTAAATTAGGGTCTTTCAGACTCTGGTAAATAGCACAAGTGAATACAGGTCTTCTTTTATACTTAATAAAATACAAATATGCATTGATCATTGAATAAAAGTATCATTCTAAGCAGAGGTGTCATAGAATTTTATATTCTTACACTTTATAAATAGTAAAAACTTTGGGAAGCACCTTCAAGGATGTCTTTTTTTTCCTGAAAAGTGTTTGACAAGAAAAACTACAGGAAGATTTTCTATCTCCTTAGTAATGTGATCATAAAAATGTAGTCTGATATAAAAAAAATCAAAACATCACTTCATTTTTTGTATTTCATAGTGCATTACTTTGATATATAAAAAACCCACTCTCATAAAATTATAAGAGGAAATGATAAGCATGCTGTTAGGTTAGTGCTATTGTCTTCTTAATTAATTCATCCACATATCATCATTCCAATTTTTGAAGTTTTGTCATTTTTGAAAATTATTTCTTTTTAAAATATGCATTTTAGCCCTAAAACATAGCTACAGCAATGATTTATTCTCTGAAGTTAGGTCCAATTACTCTTAGATTACATTACCATTTTGTCATAATATATGATTGAGTTTATATCTCTTTAGAGATTAAAAAAAAACTAAAAATGCCAAAAGATTTTTTCCATTTTAAAACTCTTTGCTGTTTTCATTTTCAATTTATTTACAAATGTTTATGAGATGATATAGTTTAGTTGCAGTTGATGTCTCATTCATTTTAAATTCATTTTCTCTTCAACCATTTGTGACTTTGTGTACAATATTCTTCCTACTCTTACATTTTCTTTCACCATTTTTTTCAAACATGCTTGTACAATATAATTCATGTTCTTGGCATCAATGTATCTCTTTTTGCTAAAATAATCATGTATTTACTAGATGACCTTGATTCTGCACTACTGGAGTCTCTTCATTGTGGTAAATTTTTCATCAATTAAAATTCTTTATGAAATGTCCATACAATTTGTATCTTTATATGAAATTCTTTTGGACTTTGACAGTTCTTTACCCCAGTCATGTTTAAAGGTAAAAAAAAATCATACGTATCATCCTTCCTTATCTTTATCCCTTATTATATTTAAATCTTTATTTTCAGCTTTGTTCCTTAAGTTATTTAATTGTACAAAGATAGGTAATTCTGAAATTATTATAACTAATCCTTAATTTTGTCCATTAAATCAATTTCATGTGTATGTTTTTGATGTAGGTAGTTGATGAGGACTTCTGAACGAACTGAAAACAAGATGGAGATTTTTTTGTAAGCTCATGACATCTCAAATCTCCCCAAAACATGAATTATGCACCAAAGTAAGACAACTTCAGCTGCCCTCATTGCCTGACATTCTAAATCCAGAAAAAAATTAAAAAACATAAACCCATGAACTGCTGCTCACTGACCTTTAGCTCATTTAGCTTCCTTCAGCTATCTCCCACTCTACCAACAGCTAGACTGCATTACCAGATTGAAGGACACAACAGTCTTAAAACAACAAGAAGAACAACAACATATCCATGAATATTCACTTGTGCTCCATCCTTTTTTAATACTGCCATAGAGATCACAACCCTGGGCTGAAAATTTTGCCTTGTGCAAAACAGATAGTCAAGTGTCTAAGGTCCTGAAAGAGCAAAAGATCACAACCACTTAGCATTAGTGCTGCAAAGCTCCAAACTGCCTAAAGGTTAGCCTAATAAGGAACAGAGGTAATGAAATAATGGATAATTATAGGCCATTGTGTGTATGTAAAGTAGACACAGATCTGATTTAAAAAGCATAGTATCTTACTAACATCAGTTCTGATCATCTGAAAGCCATTTTCAGCATCCTTATATTCTGGTGAACTATGAATTGCCCAGTGTGGGATGAGGCTAAGACTTTGAGATTCAGCTCCAAAGGAAACCACAATCAGGAGTGGAATTAATTTATTTAAATGAATGATAAAGAAAAATAGGGGAAGGGGAAACTGAAATTTCCAAAGTTTTCAGAAAGAAGTAAACTAGAAAACCTTGAAAATAAACTGATAAATAAACAGAAAAAACTAAAATGATGAGAAAAAAGGACCTGGTAGAATTTAAGAAAGTAGAAACGCAACACATTTTCCCAAGCTGTTAAAAAGATAAAGAAAAAATATGAAAGCAGAATTTATGACCTGCACAGAAGAAAAAGGAAGCATAGAAAAAATGGAATCTGTAATAGCAAGCCTCACATTAAAAAATAAAATAAAATAAAAAATAATAACTGGAAAAGAGTGCTTGAGAATGAAAAATAATAGAAGTAAATCTAGAGGACACTCTAGAAGAAGATTGTACAATCTAGAAGAAAAGTAAAAGCATTAGAAAAGAATATACTTACCAAGCAAGCAAAATATAATTATCTCAAAGACAGGATATATAGATACTAAGGATCAAAGTCTATTCAGAACAATAACCCTCCAATACTCTGAATGTACAAAATGGAATAATAATAGAAATAATTTACATATCTCATCCTAAAATAGGCTATAAATTATAAGACACATACTGATTAAATTTATCAGTTTAGTATAGAAACAGCAAGTTCTCTAAAGGATCCCAAGAAAGACCTTTATATATAAGATTGATTATATGTAGGACTTTAAAACCGTATTCTTGAAATATTTGTGTTGCGTAAAGTTAAATTTTCTGAAGAACCTGTAAACATACTACCCTTTTCATTTTGGACTCTGTAATCTTTTATCTGTATCCACTTCTATACTATTTCCCCATATTTCTCTGTATCCATTACATCAAAATCACTGAATATCAAAGTATATGTTGGCTTAGAAGACAAGTCCACTTCAGGTTATTCATATAATTGATATGTTTACTTTATTATCTACAACAATTGTCAATTTATAAATATCCCTCAAATTATCAGAATTATGGTGATATGCCTTTACATATTTATAGTCCTTTAACAGGTTATATATAATCTTTACCTGGGCCATAACTGAAGTAATTTTTGCATAGTAAAAACTATCGGTGCTTTTACCAAGTTGGAATAACCTAGAAGGACCTAGAGTCATATAAATACCACAATAATGTGTTCAAGTAGAACATTGGAAGAGCATTAATTATTAAAGTACATGATTGTTTTCCTTTAAACATTTAAACACAGAAAAGATGGAACAAACCTGTGAAGTTTATGATCACTTACTTAGTCATAAACAATAAAAAAAGAAATCACATCCA
Organism: Gracilinanus agilis; assembly: GCF_016433145.1. Lineage (NCBI taxonomy): Eukaryota > Metazoa > Chordata > Mammalia > Didelphimorphia > Didelphidae > Gracilinanus > Gracilinanus agilis. The sequence goes on along the minus strand of NC_058135.1, from coordinate 151,263,857 downwards.
ACCTTTTTTAGATGGCATAACATTTTTATCAGCACAAACGCCAATATTTGGAAATTTGACACTAAAATGGTGCCATGGAAAGGGCTAATTTACCAAAATGCATCTTCTTTTTGGCATACTTTTATGATTATTTGACCTGTGATTAAACATGCCATATAGATTTTGCTTTAGCTCTAAGAATTATGAAAATTCTCTAATTATGCTGTGGTTTGGACAATTGTAGGCAATTGTAGCTAAAAATATGACATTTGGGAAAATATGTTTTGATGATTTATGTATGCCATGTATGTTTTCTCTATTAGTGTTGTAGGACTAAAGTAGCAGAAGGCACTATACTGTCCTTCAGAAGTAACTAAATATCCTTGGTAGACCTTTATTTGTGTAAACTTTTAAATTATTTTCAATTTAGGCTTTTAAAATAAAATATACTTCAGAGAGATGAAGAAATATTATTTAAATAGGAAAATAGGTTTTAAAACAAGTACCATTTTGCCATAAAATAGTATTTTGTATAAGGAGTTTTAAGCAATTAAATAACTTAAAAATGGTTTATTTGCTGTGCAGCTGCTATACTTGGGTTTTCTCTAAAAGTCATCACTCAACTGACTTTTTCAGCTAAACCATTTTTTTTTTTTGTGGAGAAAAGGGATGAAGGGAAGGGTCAAGCTAACCAATTTCTTCTCAACTAGCTCAGCTAAGTAATCACTTTGTTTTGGACATTGCATCACCAAATGCAATAAATTAATGATTTTCATATTTTTATGGAAGATACAGTTTCCACAGGTGAGAAAGAGGGGGAAAATCATAACAGAGCCAATTTTCAAAATAATTCAATCCCAAAGTTTTTAGAAATTTTAAGGAACCCTAAAGATCCTTAATCCTTCAAATATCAGAATACATGTGTTTATGTAGGCACATAAATACATGTATGCATGTAGTGTGTATACATTTTTATATTACATGTTTATGTATATGTGTGCATGTGCATATGTATGTATATATATGCATGTGTGTTTATTCTCTTAACAGTCATAGACACAGCTCTAAGCATTCAGAGATAATGAAGAATAGTTATCAGTTTCTCTGAATCTATTTTGTTCAGTTTAGATGTAAAGAGATTTTTTCATTCTATATTTCTTTTGAGTAAGATTTAAAAAAAAACAAACATATTTCTACATGTCCTGAAAATCACAGAACATATTTTGAGGTGATAGATTTTAATTTAAAAATTGGTATCCATTTCAATGGTATAAAATCCTAGGCAACTGCATCCCCAGTATCAATTTTTGTTAATGTATTATTTTGCTTTAAATTTTTATTTGTGTATATTTTAAAATTTTATTTTTACTTATACATATTTATTTTATATTTTTATGTTTGTTTAGTTTTGTTAAGTTCACATTTTGTTTATTTTATATTTGTATTAACTTCCAACTGGTAAATGTATACAAAATTAAATAATTTATCTACACAATTAATCATATTTTATTGATAGAATCTTTCTTGGCGTGTGACTTAACTAACTGAGGTGAGTCTTAAACACCTCATTTCCCCATAAACTTAAATGAGGTTAAAAAGAAAATACCAACATATTGCAAACTATGTATCTGAAAACATTGATATTCAGAATATTGGTAGTATAAGATTATTACATATGAGTATAATCTTCTAGGATTTGGCTTTTGTACCAGTTATTATAACTGAATAAAATAAAAATTTAAGAATAATTGACCTAACCTTTACAAATTGCCTTATCACAAAACAGCTTTGGAAACACAGAAAAATACAATCAAATATTAGATAATTTTAAAATCCTACTTTGTCAGAAAAAAAGTGAGAAATAACAGCTTTTCCTTCTGCAAAGTGTCACAAGTAAATCTTTGGTTATTGCTGAACTAACATTTACCAAATAATAGTCTCCATTTGATCTCCCATGTGCCTGGAGAATTAGCTGCATTTCTTTATATTTACTTTAATTTTGAGGAAAATTAAACATTAAGCCAAAAATCATAAATGGCAATTTAAATTCATCCTATTCAAAACACTGGAGAAAAGTGGAAACTTATTTTACCACTTGAAAAGCTGGAGTATTTCAGTCTTGACATTTTTGCTTAGTTGGCTATTTCATAAATGTGTCATTTATTTTGTAAGAAGGGCATGCTCACATCTGTTTTGAATCTGTGGTTTTTCAAAATTCTTTGTTTCTTCCTTCTTATGCTAACTGTATTCACCAAATAGAAATCACTGAAAATTTACCTACATGTTTAAGATATTTTATTGCTTGAATTCTCCACATACCCCCTGATTTGAAAATTATCAATTGATAGTTTTGTCTCACATTTTTATTGTTTGCCTTAAAATAGACCTCTATATGAATGTCAAAGATCACATTTAATTATCAGAATAAACTTTTTTTTTAGTTGAGTCTTTACCATATTCAACTCACAACTGAAGAAAATGTCAGGACCACATAGGGCACTCAAAATACCTTTGCAATAAAAGTGGAGAGTAGGATCCACCTGAAACTAACACTCTGTCTCTCTGTCTCTCTCTGTCTCTCTCTGTCTCTCTCTGTCTCTCTCTCTCTCTCTCTCTCTCTCTCTCTCTCTCTCTGTCTCTCTCTCTCTCTGTCTCTCTCTTTCTCTCTCTCTTTCTCTCTTTCTCTCTCTCTCACACACACATACACACACACATACACACACATGCACACACACACCCCACTCTACCTCTTGTTTTTACTTTGGGAACAGTGATAAAATCATTACTATCCTTGCTTCTAGGAAGAAAAAAAGGTGACTTGACTTCCCTCTGGTACCACTTTCCATCTCTGTGATTTCCTCAATCACAACTCCCTCCCCTGGTCCTCAAACCTCTTCAAAATGTAAAGACACAGAATCAATAAACCAGAGGCTTACAGGGCATTTGAATGATCCATTTTAGTCCATTACTTTGCTTCCAGGAACATCCAACCATGTCAGAACTCTGCTCAAGATTATTCACAGGCTCTTTGTTACTTTTATGACCAAATATANTTTCTCTCTCTCTCTCTCTCTCTCTCTCTCTCTCTCTCTCTCTCTCTCTCTCTTTCTCTGTCTCTCTCTCTCTGTCTCTGTCTGTCTGTCTGTCTGTCTCTTTCTCTCTAAAACATATTTAGGTACTACAAGATAACAATCCATTGAAGGCATCATCTGCTTTGCTTCTTATCAGGTGAATTGTTTTCTGAGATTGAAAAGATAAAAGTCAAGGAGGTTTGATATGCAGAGTCTCTGCTTTGAGGCTTATTCTCCATGGTGATTCTTCCCATTTTCGCTGTCACATGTAAACTTCCATCAAAATTTAAGAAACTTGAATATACACAGAAAGTGCCAAACTGCCTCTTTTTCTTCCTCTTGTCACTTGGGAGTAATTGTTGTAGAAGCCTAGAGTGTGAGCAAGGCAAAGTAAATGTTTCCTTTCTCTCTCTGTAATCCCACTTCCACTCCGCCCCTAACAAAACCATTTTCTATTGCCTGGCTTTCACATGTCATAAAGCACTAGCCTGCAGCCAGTTTCACAGCAACTGTTCCAGCCACTATGTGTGCTTGTCAGATGGAAAGCTGCCACAACGTGATTTATGAAGCCTTACTTCTGAGAACCAGTAGATGATAGAACTTTTCCCTTCTTGTGAAACTTCACAGTTCTTTTATAAACTTAGGGGAAAAGGCAGTATCAACTGTCTCGAAAAGATTTCTGGTCCTTAAATGAACCGAAAGAGCACATCACATCACTGACAAATGAAAGGGGCCATAGGAATAATACAAAATCGGACGTTTGCCCCTGGCCGAGGCCCCTAGTTGGCTTGGGAGCCTCCATCCAGCTTTTTGTTCCACTGCATCTCACTTCTTTGAACCCATTACAGGAGATGAACTCTCTGCTCCCTCACTCAACTGCTGCTTTTCTGCAGCTAATTAATGATTGAAAAAGCACTATATAAATATGCATATTATTAATGAATACAGAGAATTTAATTAAAGTCAACACCCTTTTGTGCCTTCCTCATCACTTTCATATCTCACACTTATTGGCAAGCAAAAGACTGCTCTGTGTTCAAATATGATGAATTTATGCAAGAGGTAGAAACAGGTCACTAGTGTGAAGGCTATGCTCTCACCACCTTCTGAATGATAAGCTTCGACATGCCTTAGGAAATTAAAATTTGGAACATAATTCTGTGGTGGGTGATTATTTCACAAAGGCAGCCATAAGATACACTCAGCTGGATTAGATTCAACTCTTTGATTCTTAAGTACTAACACGTTCAGGATTTACCATAGGCAAAATTGCAAATATACGTGAATGTTTTTTTGTTGTCGTTGTTGTTGTTGTTGTTGTTGAGCTGCAGCCAATTTTTCATGACCCTATTTGGGGTGCTCTTGGCAAAGATACTGGAGTGGTTTGCCATTTCCTTCACCAGTGTATTAAAGGCAAGCAGGAGTTCAGTGATCTGCCCAGTTTCACATAGCTAGTAAGAGTCTAAGGCTGGATTTAAATCCATATTTTCCTGATTCCCGGACCTGTATTCTACCCACTGAGGCACCACGCTGCCTCCTACCATGATGGCTGTTTTAAAGTTATTCCTATTTTTATTTCAGCATTTTAACCCTTTTCTCTAGCACTGTTTTCTACTAATGCCTTTTAATAGCCAAGAAATCATAGACCACAAAGCTAGAGCTTTAGGGAACTTCAGAGGTCTTCTACACCACTCAGCTAATTTATACAGAGAAGGAAACCAAGACCCCAAAATATTAAGTGACTTACTCAAAGTCATAAAGGTAGTAGACATTAAAGGTGGAATTTGAATGTAGGTTAAAAATTAAATTCCAAATTCAATCATCTTTATCCCAGACCTTTTTTGACTCACTCCTGTCCCTAGCCAAAACTCAATTATGTCATATCACTCAGAACTTTTTAAAGTAGAATGCTGATTTGATTTAGCTAGTGAATTAATATTAACTCAGCTTCTGAAGACAGAGAAACAATTACTATGTTATACCTCACAACTAATATATAAGTTCAGACGACCAGAGCTATTTTATAGGCAAGGAAACTAACATCTTGTGAAATTAAATGACTTATCCAAGGGCAGCATTTGAATTCAGATTTTCCTGATTAAATGTTATACCCCTTTCAACTATACCTCTCCTTCTCAACACTGACTGTTGTAGTTCAAATGAAAGAAAGATTTAGACATCACAGGTCAGGTGTCAGCTACAAGTACAGGAGCTTTTAGAATTGCTCGAATCATCTAGAAATTATCTCTTCTGCTTCTGTGCAAGTTAGGTCTAGCATTTTAAATTTATCTCATAATAGATAAAGGGTATATGTTCCAAATCCCTGAACAAAAGTTTTCTTTCAATTAACCTTTCCATTCAACTTTTTTTAATATACAACTGATTAAAACAGAAAGTACCAAAATAACTCATATAATATTCCTAGTAAAATATCCTCACTTACCCAAATCCATTTTATAAATGATCTTTTGATTTAAACCACATTTTCCCTGAATGAATAGCACTATGGGAATTTTATTCATTAATTCATTCAATAGTTAAGTGCTTAGTTTGTATCAAGCAACATTGTTCTAGATACAAGAGGAGATAAAGAATTCGGTTATAATACAGACTCTTCCCTCACATCATTTGCAATCTCAAATAAACACTGGATTTGAATACAGATATCTACCACAAACTATTTTCTTTGGTAAACGGATAAGATAAATGGAGGGGGCAAAGTACTTTGTGAGGTTCATAGGTCTCTATTTCTTTGCCCTGGTCATCCCAAAAAACTTCGATACACTAATTCCTCATCTTGCCTCTTAAATACTATTCTCCTAATTACTAATTCTCTTCCTCTTTATAACCTCTTATTTATATCTACACATGTGCACGCACACGCACACACACACACACATAAATATTCCTTCCACATCAGGTTTGGGAATTAAAGGCATGGCATCCCCGCAATCTGGAAAATCTGTGTAAAGTTTTTGGCTTGTTTGTTTTTTGGAAGATTTTTACTTTTTGCTTATTTTAACTTTAAAAAATAAATTGTGTATATTTATGGTACCATAAGATAAAAATATCTTATGTAATATAATATTCTACATATATTTTTCCATTTCTGAATTTCTAAACTTTTTTCTGTGTCATCTTCTGACTTAGTGTCACCTGCAGTTTCTGGAAAATTACCAAAAAATGTTCATTCTCAATTAATTTCTTATGCTTACCTGTGTCATATTAAAATTATGATGGGGAGAGAGATATGTAATCTCCTAGTATAATGTCAGGTATATAGCAGGTGCTTACTAAATGCATGTTCATTAACTGAAGATCATTACAAATCATTCCCTCTAACAACTACACTATCTTTCTTACCCCATCTAATGGCTTTTTCCTCACGCTATGGTTTAATATAAATTTGGGAGAGGCTTTTGAGAAAATCCTTAAAGATGGATTTTTATTCTGAGAATTATTTTTAATCATAATAAACCAAAATCACAATAGAAAATTTTGTTATCTCTTAGTAAGCCATGAGTTTGATGGTGATGATGATAGCTAACATTTACATAGCACTTATTATACATGGCTCTGTACTAAATGTTTTTACAAGTTCATGTCATTTGATTCTCACAATAACTTTGGGAAGGGAAAGGCTTTTATTTTACCCATTCTATAGTTGAGGGAGATAAAGCAAACAAGGATTAAATGACTTGTCCAAGATCATAAAGCTAGTAATAATCTAAGCCTTTTTTTCCCCACTAAAATCTTTATGACTGGAGCCTAGATATTCTATCCCCTATAGTATGTAAGTGTCCATTAAGATGGAGATTGCTATAGAAAATATCTGCGCCAAAGGGTTAAAAGTGGCAGAGAAGTAGATTTTAAATGTTATGAAAATTTAAATACATAATCCAAAAATCACAACTATCTAAAAGTGGAAAGGTAGAATCAAGCACCGCAGAAGAAAAGGAGTTCCCTGTAATTCCCTTGACACTTTCACTAAAGGCTAGAAAATTATGACAATAGGGAAGATTTCTGTAAAGACAGGAGCTACATTAAATGGCCTGTGAGGTTCCATCAATCTCTGAAATCTAATTATGTGACTAATGAATGTTATCTGATTTTAAAATCAAATTCATTTTCTATAAATTAAGAATTTTATAACAACAGATTTTAAATATACAATTTGATTTGTGATCTTATATTAGTAGGTATACTCAGAATATAAAATGCTTCCTTAAATATAGTTCTTCAAAATGTTAAGACTATATTGTCTTTTAATTTATAATTTTATATATAATTCATAATCCTATAGTTCTGATTTCTTTACTTTATTCTCAATATCAATTATATTATTTAAAATTATAATAAAGTTTTAAAGATTCACTGTTTTGATGATGTTTTTATTTTAACTATGATTAAGAGCTATATAACTCATAATAATAAATATCCAATATTTTAATTTTGTTTCTTTACGTAGAATTACTGCTGTTTTCTATGTGACTTGGTACTCAGAGTTCCAAAAATATATATTAAGGCAGAAGTTTTCCATTTTCGAAGAACTACTGATTTTCCAATACTTTGTAAAATTATATTTTATTTATTAATTACTGAGCTTTCCAAAGTAAGCTTTTCTGCAAATGCCTATAGAGATGATAAATATTGAATTCAATTTGTGGAAAACAATTCCTGAGTTTTTTTTTAATTACTAATCAGCCATAGTCATGAAATAATTCATAACAATATGTTTGTCACACAGATGTGAAAAATAGATTTCCTAGTCCAGTGATGGCCAAACTACAGCCCACAGGCCAGATGTGGCCCCCTGAAATGTTCTATCCAGCCAAGGGACATATTCCTAATCTGACGAATACAATGATTAGGATACAATACAATGAAACTTCAAAAGAGTTGCCTTAGAAATAGACTGACAGATGAGCATTTCCTTTCCTTTGGCCCCCTCTTTCAAAAGTTTGGCCATCACTGTGCTAGTCGCTACCATTATAGTTCTTCAATAACATTTAGTAACTTTTGTTTTTGTTTTTTCCCTCCAACTTGATATGTAATCTCTATTTGCTATTTTAAGTATGTGAATCTGAGTTGCTCTCATTTGGTTCACTTGCTGTCAGTCTGCACTAACAGAATTTGACAAGATGTCCAGTTAGCTTGGATCAAGAATAGGTAGTAGGAAGAAGAAAGCTGCATTGCAGGGTGCTACAAGAAGAACGCTGATTGAACTTTATATACCAAAGAGCAAAAATAGGAGAGCAGGTTTAATTTCAGAATGTCCAAATCAGACCTAAGTTTCTGTAGAAAATCAATAATCGAGACATCAGAAACCATAAGATGTAAATAAAGAGCAGAGGCTTTAATTAGGTAAAGAATGTCTCCTCTAGATATCTTTGGTGAATTTTAACATTTCTCTTGATATTTTTTAGTAGTTTTTTTGCTTCTCCTGAGAAATAATACTACTAAGGGAATTGAACATATTGGATGCCTAAAGGCAAGATTCCACTTTCAAAGGAGTCCTTTTTTCCACCTTGAACAAAAAAAGAAAAAGATGGTGGACTCAAACTTAATATTATAGATATCAAGGAATTTATTAAGCCTTGAGTAGGTAAATTCTTTTTTGCATGGATTCATATGGCAAGCCTAGAGGTGACTAGAAATAATATCTTTTTAACAAAGAAAGAAGCTGTGACTCAGGTTCCATACAAAATATAATCTAAATACTAGCAATTTTTTTCATGCCCAAATGCTAACTTTTTAGATAGACAAAACAAAGAAAGAAAATATATCGAAACAATGGTCAGAGGATTTATGGGCAAGATTCAGGCAATTAAAATTTAAACTTCCTAGCAAAAAAAATTACATATATATATATATATATATATATATATATATTCTAAGCTGTCATCGGATTGGCAAGATGAATAAAATTAGTTTTTAAAAAGTCTGAAATAAGACAGTTCCAAGCACATGAATTCAAGGCATAATGAATTGTAATGTCAAAGTATGCAGAGGGAAATATCTCTTCAGAACTGTTTCTTCTCATAAAAGCAAGCCAAGATTTTTGTTAAGACTATTGAAAAGGTGTTTATAATATTGTCATTTTAGATGTGTAGCATTGAAACATATTATTTCATGGTTCAGGTTCATTAAGGTAGTTTCAGGCTCTTGAAAATATACTTAGGGATATCAATCACTATAAGATCCTTTCATCCAGGAAAGGATTATGGATGGTCTTTGTATTATCATATGAAGAACAACTGAGTTAAATTCAGAGAGAGATATTGCTACCTGATATATCTAACAAGGTATGATATCTTTGGGTTATAGTAACTTGTAAAACCATTTACTAAGTTATGAAGCAGTCAATATATCTGTTGCAGTTAAGAAAAGTGTCCTTACTAAAGAGATTACAGAAAATTGCACCAATAAATTTTTCACATAAAAGACTAACAAGGTTTTCTCAATTTTTCTTTAAATCTTGGTGGATTGTCATTCCAATAATTTTTAAAGAAAGGAGAAAATGTCCAAATAAAGCAATATTAATGTGTGTTTATTGCAATGAGACAATTTCATCTGATTTGAATTTTGGTCTGAAATAAAGATTTGTTAAAGAAATGATCAAATTAACACTTCAAAATATCAATGTCAATATTTACCTAAGAAAATATAACTTAAAATTTCTTCAAACAGATTAGAGAAGAGCTAAAAATCTAAGGATTAAAAGCTTTCATAGCACATATTTTCCAGATTGTTCCTAATATTCAAAATAAAGATATAGGTTTGTTTAAATTTTAATTTAATAATGATCCCATAGAATTTCTCACTACAGAAGACCAACCACAATTTTTTAAAAAATCTTAATTCTTCAAAAGAAATCACAAACTTTTATTACATTGAAATGTATTTTTACAATGGTATTACATTTTCTGAGAAAACAAATATTAAAGAGGGGTACTCTTTAAAAAGTTTGGCTTTCCGGGTTAAGATGGCAGCAGAGTAAAAAGCAGCTGCTTAACCTCTCCTAACCAAAACATATAAGACTCCTCAAGAAGACATAAAAACAAATCCAGATGAATGAAGGGACCCCACAAAAGGGTGCAGCATTGAAGGTACGTGGGATCGGGGCATTTCCATGCTATAAGGGGGTGAAATAGCTCTACTAAAATGCAAGCTGAGTAACCCCCTCCACTCTCTTCCACACACACACACACACACACACACACACACACACATCAAATACAGGGCCAAAACCAGCACACAAGAGCTAGAGCATGTTGGGGCATTAAGTCCTTGACAGCTACCTGGGACCGCCAGGGCCTGTTCCTGAAAGCAGCAAGACTTAAGACCCCAGGAGGCTAAAAAACTCACAGACTTTGAACACAGATCCAGAGATCAAGCGCGGTCACAGCTGCAGACAGGAATCCTGAGCTCAGGAGCGGACCTTGAGTGGGGACCCAGTGCAGAGGGGTGCAAGACTGTGGAAGCAGCATCCTGAGATTTTAAAGGAGCTTCTGGCAGAGAAACAAGCAAGGGGACCACCAGGAGGCTTGACCCTGTGAACAACGACACCTGACACCTCAGGAGCCCAAAGAGCACAGACAAACACTGGCCGTGAGGATAAAGCTAAGAGGGCACTGGGATAACAATGGCAAGCCAGAGACAAGAAGCCCAAAAGAGAAAGATCAAGAAGAAATCTTTAACACTCGACAACTTTTACACAGAAAAAATCCAGACAACAGAGCAAACAGCAGAAGAGAATAAATAAGTAATCATATCCAAACCTTCCCCAAAAAATGAAAACTGGTCACAAGCTATTGAAGAGTACAAATCTGAGATTATGAGAAAGATGGTAGAGAACTGCCAAGAAAATAACAGTTTAAAAGGCAGAATTTCACATTTAGAAAGAGAGGCTCAGAAATCAAATGAATTGCTAAACAAATTGAAGACCAGAAATGACCAGCTGGAAGTCTTGAAGAACCAAACAGACCAGATTCAAAAGGAAAACCAAAAGATTGTAGCTGAAAACCAGTCTCTAAAGGCTAGAATTGGGCAATTAGAAAAAGATACCCCCAAATCAAAAGAATTAATAAGCAAATTGGAGACCAAAATCAAACAGATGTAAAACAGGATAAACCAAATCGAAAAGGAAAATCAAAAGAATATAGAAGAAAACCAGTCTCTAAAGACAAGAATTGGGCAAGTAGAAGCCAATGATCTCTCAAGACAACAAGAACAAATAAAGCAAAGACAAAAGACTGATAAAATAGAAGGAAACATGAAATATCTCACTGAGAAATTGACAAAACAGGTATAGAAGAGATAATTTGAGAATCATTGGTCTTCCAGAAAAAGCAGAAATTAATAGAAATTTGGACTCCATACTCAAGGAAATTATTCAGCAAAATTGCCCTGAAGTTCTACAACAAGAGGAAAATATAGATATTGAAAGGATCCATAGATCTCCCTCTACATTAAACCCTGAAAAGACAACCCCCAGGAATATAAAAAGTTTGGCTTTCCTATTTATTGTTCATTTTATGAGCAATGATAGAAAAGAGTAGGGTAGAATTCTAAATACAATAGATGCAGTTGCTGTACAAATATTTTCTTTTCATTGCTTTAAAGGAAGCTTCAGAAAGCAAAAAAAAAAAATTGGCGATTTTTAGGAAAACAATGACATTTATTTATTTGTTTGTTTTTCTGTTTATTTATTTATTTATTTGCTTTAGACTCTTATTTTTTTTTTACATGATTCAGGGTTTTACTTACCCCTTCAGCCCCCTTTAAGCCCCTCCATATCCAACATGCATTTCCACTGGTTTTGACCTCTATGATCAGTCAAGACTTATTTATGTATTATTGATAGTTGCATTGGTGTGGTCATTTAGTGTCTACAACCCAAACCATGTCCACATCAACCCATGTGTTCAAATGGTTGTTTTACTTCTGTGTTTCCACTCCTGAAGTTCTTCCTCTGTATGAGGGTAGGGTTCTTTTCCATAAATCCCTCAGAATTTTCCTGAGTCATTGCATTGCTGCCAGTACAGAAATCTATTACATTCGATTTTACCACAGTGTATCAGTCTCTGTATACAATGTTCTTCTGGCTCTGCTTCTTTCACTCTGCATCAATTCCTGGAGGTCTTTCCAGTTCACAAGAAATTCCTCTGGTTTATTATTCCTTTGAGCACAATAGTATTCCAACACCAACATATACCACAATTTGTTCAGCCATTCCCCAATTAAAGGTCATAATCTCCTTTTCCAGTTTTTTGACACCACAAAAAGTACGGCTATAAATATCTTTGTACAAGTCTGTTTATCTATCAACTCTTTGGGGTAAAAACTGAGCAATGCTATGGCTGGATCGAAGGGCAGGCAGTCTTTTATCGTTCATTGGGAAAAGTTCCAAATTGCCGTCCAGAATAGTTGGATTTTTTTCACAACTCCACCAGCAATGCATTAATGTCCCAAGTTTGCCACATCCCCTCCAACATTCATTCCTCTCCCCTGTTATCATTTTACCCATTGTTCTAGGTGTGTGGTGATACCTCAGAGTTGTTTTCATTTGCATTTCTCTAATTATTAAAGATTTAGAACACTTTCTCATGTGCTTATTGATAGTTTTGATTTCTTTATCGGAAAATTGCCTATTCATGTCCTTTGCCCATTTATCACTTGGGGAATGGCTTGATTTTTTATATAATTGATTTAGCTCCTTTTATGTTTGAGTAATTAGACCTCTGTCAGAGTTTTTTGTTATAAAGATTTTTCCCAGTTTGTTTTTTCCCTTCTGATTTTGGTTGCATTGTTTTTGTTTGTACAAAAACTTTTTAGTTTAATATAATCAAAATTATCTATTTTGTATTTTGTAATTTTTTCTAACTCTTGCTTGGTTATAAAAGCTTCCCTTTCCCATAGATCTGAGAGGTATGCTATTCTATGTTCACCTAATTTTCTTATAGTTTCCTTCTTTATGTTCAAGTCATTCATCCATTCTGAATTTATCTTGGTGTAGGGTGTGAGATGTTGATCTCAACCTAATCTCTCCCATTTTGTTCTCCAATTTTCCCAAGTTTTTGTCAAATAATGGATTCATGTCCCAAAAGTTTGGCTCTTTGGTTTTATCATACACTGTCTTGCTGACATCACTTATTCCAAGTCTATTCCACTGATCCTCCCTTCGGTCTCTTAGCCAGTACCATATCATTTTGATGACCACGGCTTTATAGTATAGTTTAATATCTGGTACTGCTAGGCCACCTTCCTTCAAGTTTTTTTTTCATTATTTCCCTTGATATTCTTGATCTTTTGTTCTTCCAAATGAACTTTGTTATAGTTTTTTCTAATTCAGTAAAAAAAAAGTTTGTAGTTTTACAGGAATAGGTAAATTAATTTCAGTACAACGGTCATTTTTATTATGTTACCTCATCCTACCCATGAGCGATCAATGTTTTTTCCAATTGTTTAGATGTAGTTTTAATTGTTTGGAAAGTGTTTTGTAGTTGTGTTTGTATAATTCCTGTGTATATTTTGGTAGATAGATTCCTAAGTATTTTATATTGTCTAGGGTGATTTTAAATGGTGTTTCTCTTTCTAACTCTTGCTGCTGTGATGTGTTGGAGATATATAGAAATGCTGATGATTTATGTGCATTTATTTTGTATCCTGAAATTTTGCTAATGTTGTTGATTATTTCTATAAGCTTTTTAGTTGATTCTTTAGGATTTTTTAAGTAGACCATCATATCATCAGCAAAGAGTGATAGATTAGTCTCCTCATTGCCTATTTTAATATCTTCAACTACTTATTCTTCTCTAATTGCTACTACTAGAGTTACTAGTGCCATGTTAACTAATAGAGGCAATAGTGAGCATCCTTGTTTCACGCCTGATCTTATTGGGAAGGCTTCTAATTTATCCCCTTTGCAGATGATGCTTGTTAATGATTTTAGGTATATACTGTTTATTATTTTAAGGAAAGGTCCTTCTATTCCTATACTTGCTAGTGTTTTCAGTAGAAATGGATGTTGTAATTTATCAAAGGTTTTTTTCAGCATCAGTTGAGATAATCATGTGATTTTGGTTGGTTTGCTTGCTGATATGGTCAATTATGTTGATAGTTTTCCTGATGTTGAACCATCCTTGCATTCCTGGTATAAATCCCACCTGATCATAATGTTTAATTCTTGTGATCACTTGCTGGAGTCTCTTTGCTAGTACTCTGTTTAAGATTTTTGTATCTATGTTCATTAATGAAATTGGTCTGTAGTTTTCTTTCTCTGTTTTTGATCTACCTGGCTTTGGGATCAGTACCATATTTGTATCATAAAAGGAGTTTGGTAGAACTCCTTCTTTGCTTATTATGTCAAATAGTTCGTATATTATTGGAATTAATTGTTCTTTAAAGGTTTGATAGAATTCACTTGTGAATCCATCTGGTCCTGGGGATTTTTTCTTAGGGAATTCTTTGATGGCTTGTTCAATTTCTTTTTCTGATATGGGACTATTTAAGTATTCTATTTCTTCTACTCTTAATCTAGGCAATTTATATTTTTGTAAATATTCATCCATCTAACCTAGATTGCTATGTTTATTGCCATATAATTGTGCAAAATAGTTTTTAATGATTGCCTTGATTTCCTCTTCATTAGAGGTGAGGTCTCCCTTTTCATCTTTGATACTGATGATTTGGTTTTCTTCTTTCCTTTTTTTAATTAGATTGACCAGTACTTTGTCTATTTTATCTGTTTTTTTCAAAGTACCAGCTTTTAGTCTTATTTATTAATTTAATAGTTCTTTTACTTTCAATTTTTTGATTTCTCCTTTAATTTTTAAAATCTCTAATTTGGTGTTTAGCTGGGAATTTTTAATTTCTTCCCTTTCTAGTCTTTTAATTTGCATGCCCAGTTCATTGATATTTGCCTTCTCTAATTTGTTAATATATGCATTCAAGGATATAAATTTCCCCCTGAGTACTGCCTTAGCTGCATCCCACAGAGTTTGGTAGGATGTTTCATCATTGTCATTCACTTCAATGAAATAATTGATCGTTTCTATCATTTCTTCTTTAACTGGTTTTGGAGAATCATATTATTTCATTTCCAATTATTTTTTTATTTGCCTTTCCATGTGCTCTTACTAATTATTATTTTTATTGCATTATGATCTGAGAAGGTTACATTTATTATTTCTGCTCTTTTGCATTTTTTGCAATGTTTCTATGCCCTATAACATGATCAATCTTTGTGAATGTACCATGTGCAGCTGAAAAGAAGGTATATTCTTTTTTGTCCCTATGTATTTTTCTCCACATGTCTTTTAAATATTATATTTCTAGGATTTCATTTATCTCTCTTATCTCTTTCTTATTTAGTTTTTGGTTTGATTCATCTAAATTTGAAAGAGGAATATTTAGATTTCCACTAGTATGGTTTTACTATCTATTTCCTCCTTGAGCTCTGCCAGTTTCTCCTTTAGGAATTTGGATGCTATACCATTTGGTGCATACACGTTGAGCACTGTTATTTCCTCATTGTCTATACTGCCTTTTATCAGGATGTAATTGCCTTCCCTATCTCTTTTAACCAAATCTATTTTATTTTGACTCTGTCAGAAAAAATCATGATCACCACTCCTGCCTTCTTTTTCTCATTTGAAGCCCAAAAGATTTTGCTCCAGCCCTTCACGTTAAACCTGTGTATGTCCACACACCTCATATGTGTTTCTTGTAGACAATATATGGAAGGCTTTTGGTTTCTAATCCACTCTGCTATTTGCTTCTGTTTTGTGGGCAAGTTCATCCCATTCCATTCTGAGTTAAAATTATCAGTTATGTATTCCCCAAAATTTTGGTATCCTCTCCTAGTTTTACCCCTCCTTCTTATGCTATTTCCTTTTAAACCAGTAGTTTGTTTTAGACCAACCAGTCCCCCTTGTCTCCTCCCTTGATTTGCTTCCCTTTCCACCCCCTCCCTTATTATTCCTCTTTTTATTTTTTAAGGCCTAATGAATTCCCTCCCTCATCTCCTCCCCTCCCATTTTTGACCTCCCCACTCCTCTGCTCCCTTTGGTTGAGCCCTTCTGACTTTCTCAATAGGGATAGCTAGAATTCTATATCCCAGTGATTACAGCTATGGTTCCTTCTCAGGGTTAATTCCACTGAGAGTAAAGTTTAAATATTACCTCTTAATGTTCTCTTCCTCTCCTTTTTATAATAGTATTGATCCCCTCCCCTTCCCATGCTCTCTTTTGTATTATAGAATATCCTATTTTTCTTATTCATTCAAGTTTCTCTTGATGCCATCTACTATTTACCCTCCCTTTTTTTTCCCCACCCCATCTCATCTTAGACCATTTAGTGTTCCAATCTCTCCCTATGAATAATTTTTCTAATTACTATAATAGTGAATACAGGTTTTGAAAAATATACATAACATTTCTCCATATAGAAATATAAATAATTTGATCTTATTAAGGCCCTTAAAGGGGTAAATTTAAGAATAAGAATTTTCTTTCTTTCCTCTGTTTTGTATTTACCTTTTCATGTTTCTCTTGGTTTTTGTGGTTGGATATTGAACTTTCCATTTAGTCCTGGTATTTTCTGTGCAAATACTTGGAAATCTTCTATCCTTTTGAATGCCCATACTTTCCTCTGGAAGTATATAGTCACTTTTGATGGGTAGGTGATCCTTGGTTGTAGACCCAGTTCTCTTGCTTTTCCGAATATCATATTCCAAGCCTTGTCGTCTTTTAGTGTGGAGGCTGCCAGGTCCTGTGTGATCCTGATTGTTGCCCTTTGCTATATGAATTGTCTCTTTCTGGCTTCTTGCAAAATTTTTTTCTTTTACTTGGAAGCTCTTGAATTTGGCTATTATATTTCTGGGGTTGTCTTTTCAGGGCCTAGTGTAGAGGGTGATCTATGGATCCTTTCAATGTCTTTATTGCCCTCTTGTTGTAGAACTTCAGGGAAGTTTTGCTGAATAATTTCTTTTAGTATGGAGTCCAAATTTCTATTAATTTCTGCTTTTTCAGGGAGAACATTGATTCTCAAATTATCTCTTCTATACCTGTTTTCTTGATCTGTCACTTTCTCATTGAGATATTTCATGTTTCCTTCTATTTTATCAGTCTTTTGACTTTGCTTTATTTGTTTTTACTGTCTTGAGAGATCATTGGCTCCTAATTGCCTAATTCTAGCCTTTAGAGACTGGTTTTCCTTTTCAATATGATCTATCTGGTTCCTCTACGCTTCCAGCTGGTCATTTCTTGTCTTCAGTTTGCTTATCAATTCATTTGATTTGTGAGCCTCACTTTCCAATTGTGTAATTCTGCCTTTTAAACTGTTATTTTCATGCCAGATCTCTTCCATCTTTCTCATAATCTCAGATTTGAACTCTTCACGATCTTGTGACCCATTTTCATTTTTTTGGAAAGGTTTGGGTGTCTTTAATTGTTTGTCCTCCTCTGTTTTCTAGTTTTTTTCTGTGCAGAAGTTATCAAGTGTTTGAGCTTTTTTCTTGGTCTTCTTGTTTATTTCTTGATTGGCCTTGATTGGCATCATTATGTTTTATCTGCCAGAAGGCTGAGTAAGGCAATCTAATTCTCTTTGTATGGAGTAAGGGAGTAGTTTTTTGCCTGAGGCTACTTTGTTAGTCTGTTGGCTTCTCTGGGGACCCTCCTCAGGTCTCTGGTCTAGCTTTTTTCAGGGTTGAGCCCCCGTATTCCTAGGCAGCTGCCCAGAGCTTGGGACTTGGCCCACACTTGCTCCTCCACCTTAGATTTTCCCCTGAGTCTGAGCATGCTGGGCACTGCTGCTGCCTCTCTCAGCCCCGCTCTCATGTCCAAGGTCTGATTTTCCATCCTCCTGTGGTCTCTGGTCCAGCTGTTTACAGGGTCAAGCCCCCGTGGTCCTAACTGGCTGCCCAGAGCCTGGCACTTGGCCCACGCTCGCTCCTCCACCTGAGATTTTCCCCTGAGTCTGAGCACACTGGGAATGTGCCTCTCTCAGCCCCACTCCTGTGTCCAAGGTCTGAGTTTTCCAGCCACCTGGGATCTCAGGTCTTGCTGCTCTTGGTGGCAAGCTCCTAGTAGTGACAGCTAACTCCCTAGGGCAGGGGTCCACAACCTTTTTGGCTGTGAGAGCCATAAAAGCCACATTTTTTAAAATGTAACAATGTGAGCTCCTGTAACAATGAGAGCTCCTCTAACAGTGCCTGAAAAAAAATTGACTTAATAGCTCCTGGAGAAAGAGCCATATCTGGCCCTCAAAAGAGCCAGATATGGCTCAACAGCCATATGTTGCCAACCCCTGGCCTAAGGGCTAGATTTTGTGCCCCGCTGGCTCTAACTCTGGAACACAGCCTCTGACTCTGGTACAGTGGCTGGGGTGAGAGAGGATTGATCCACTAGCATTTTGATGGTAGCTATTTCACCCCCTTATAGCGTGGAATTGCCCAAATCCCATGTAACTTCGATATTGCGCCCTATTGTGGGATCCCTTCTTTCATCTGGATTTTGTTTTCTTGTCCTTTGGATATTCTCTATATCATTTGGTAAGGAGAGAAAGTAGCCCTGCTTCTACTCTGCCACCATCTTAACCCCAAAAACAATGATATTTAAACAAAGATACATTACCAAAATTATTTTAAATTTTTTTCTAATAAATAACAAATTGCTAAATGTTGCTTTCTTATTCTTTCTGTGGTGCTCTGTTTGCACATTCATCATTAGACTTATTTGTTTCATTTTTCCTCCAACATATCTTTTTTAATCAATTTTATATGTTTTCCATTTCACCTTATTAATAGGGAATCAACAACAACAACAACAAAATATAACAGGGCACTAGGGAATGCAATCACAATTACTTGAATTTGGAATAGTCTGTTACAAATCGTTCTCCTCTTCACTCAGCCCAGATCACATCTCTCTTTCTTGCCCTTTCTAATTTTTTCATTAACTTCAGTAATCCTTTTTCTATTATTTTAATTTGTTTTCCTTCTGATTTCCCAATTGTTCAATTTCTCTCTTAAATTCCATCTCTTCTCTCACTTTTTCCCATATCAATACCCCATTTCTTTATTATATGTCTACACAATATTTTTCCTTCACCTTACCATGTTCCCTACTCATAAGAATGAGGTTCACAAAATTTACTTACTTTCCCAACCTAAATTGTACCAGGTTTATATAATCATTTTTTCCTATAACATCTCAATTGTGACACAAAGCAAATTATATATTTTCCCCTCCCCATCCCTTTTATAAGGTATTATTTTTTCCTTTTACTTTTTAAATACAAAGGCCTTAGGTGTGTTTTTATTTATTTCCTTACTGATTTTTACAGATAGTAAACTTCTCAAAGGACAATAGTATCTTCTCCCCTTTTCATTACATTGGCCTACACATAGAAATCAAAGGTCAATAAAGGAAGCCAACATTATCCCTGTTGTAGGTCTTTTATTGCAGTGGACTATTACAAAGCAATAATAGTCTAGGCTTGACTACATTGTTTTTTACATCACTGTTATTACCATAAATTTTCACAATGGCTGTTCTAAATCTTTTTTTTCTGTCTAAAGTCATCAATTCTGGGGGCGGCTGATAGCTCAGTGATTTGAGAGCCAGGCCTAGAGATGAGAGGTCCTAGGTTCAAATCTGACCTCAGACAGTTCCCAGCTGTGTGACCTTGGGCAAGTCACTTGACCCCCATTGCGTACCCTTACCACTCTTCTGCCTTATTTACTGTGTATTGGCTCCAAGACAGAAGGTAAGGGTTTTAAAAAAAATAAAAAATAAAAAATAAAGTCATTGATTCCAACTCCATTCTTAGGAAATGAACTTGTCCTCTATTTAACTCATAAGATAGGAGAAACCTGAGGAAATGTGTCATCACTAGGAAATATCATGTAGGTCTCTGGCCCTAGGAAATAAAAGGTGAAAGTTTTTATCAGAGTTCAGTGGCAAATTCTATGTAGTTCCAAGGGAAGAACAGAAGACTGAAAAATTCTACAGTAGTAAAGGTATTACTATAACTCTAATTTCACTCAGATTTAGGAATATTAAGTGAATTTCTCAGATAAGATAGATTGGAACTACATGAAATTGTATTCACAGTTAATTCTTCTCAACTTTGCATTACTCATTCCATTTTACTGGACCAGTTATTTACAGGAATCATGTTGGCCTATGCTAGATCCCTGAGTAGAAATATTTCAGCATGTGCCATAAAAAAAAACTTTCAGTTCCATGTTAGAACAACAGACCTTGATGCTGGTTTCAGTGCAAGAATTACATAAAAAAAAAAACTACATTCTATAAGCCTTATAATGGCTGATTCATGTTCTAGTTCACTTTGTAATCCAAAGATGCAAAACAAAAGTCCTTTGATAGAAACTGAAGAATATTCTAATAGATTAACATCATGTTTACATAACTCAGGGAATTTACTAATTTGCAGCTTTAATTTGTACCTTTATGTATTCTAAACTAGTTAGTATATGTTCAAACATTCAAATCACCTATTTTGAATAGAACAGTTACTAATCTGTTCAATATATATCTGTTAGTGCTTTTAAGCAGAAAAGATACACATCTGTGGCCTATTGAAGTCATCTATTGCACCCTTTGGAACCATAAAAGACTACCAATTGTATTTTGAAGAGCATTGTTTACAGTTTCAAAATGTTGAAATTCCAAAGTACAACTTTGCCCAAAGGGGAAAGGGTAATAGAATGCAATAACCTTCCTAGAAATAAATTCCTTATTCCCTTCCCAAAAAGAAGCCCTCAAGTACAAATGAACACTTTTTGTAAGGAAGGATGGCCCAATGTCCTATTTTGACAAAGCTACCCTTCAGTAACTGAAAAGTTGTTTAATAAGTGCTTCAAGAAAAAGGCCTTAATTATGACACCTTTTAACTCACAGAAGAGGAGGTTTATTGCTTAAGAAACACTTTTTTTTGTGATCCCACCTCCTGAACCAAGACAGGATATGACCAGGGCAGAAGCCAATATCTCCATATTAGGACAACTGCTAATAGTATTTTATACCTATCAGATTGGTTAAAATGACCAAAAAAGGAACACAACAAATGTTGGAGGGGATGTGAAAAAATTGGGACACTAATACATTTTTGGTAGAAATGTGATATGATACAACCATTCTGGAGAGCAGTATGGGACCACTCTCTAAGGGCCATAAATTGTGTGTGTGTGTGTATACATGTATATATATATATATATACATATATATATATATGCATATACATACATATACATATATCCTTTGACCCAGAAGTAGCACTACTAGGTTTGCATCCCAGAGATGAAAGATAAGGGAAAAGGATCTACATTTTAAAAAAAGAGTACCTGATATTTTTTGCTATTTTTGCAGTGGTAAAAAATTAGAAACTGAGAGGTTGCCCATCAGTTGCGGAATGACTAAACAAGTTGTGCATATATGGTTGTAATGGAACACTATTGTGCCATAAGAAATGACAAACAAGATCTTGAGTTCAGAAAAAAAAACTAGAAAGGCTTATATGAACTGATGCAAAATGAAATGAGCAGATCCAGGAGAAAAATGTAGAAGGTAACAGAAATTATGTAATATTCAACTGTGAAGAACTAAACTCAATCAACAAAACCCAAGATATGGGTGTGGAAAAATGTTATCCTTCATCAAAGAGGGAAACGTTGAAGTCTGGCTGTAGATAAAAGCATGCCAGCTTCCATTTTATTTCCTTCATGAGTGATTTATTTTATGTATGATAAAAGTCTTCTGACACAGCATGAGAAATATGGAAATATGCATTGCATAAAAGTACTGATATAACCTACATCAGATTATTTGCTGTCTCATGGAAGGGAAGAAGAGTGAGAGAAAATTTAAATACTAAAATGCCAGAAAACAATTTCCAGAAATTATTTCTACATGTAACTGAAAAAATAATATTTTTCATAGAAAGCCATTATTAGGTGCCCATGCATTAATACTGGATGCAAAATCAGATCTTGTTTTGCAAGTAACAGTGAATTTTACTGACTTCTGGGACATAGTTCAAAGGCAGAGAAGTGTATTTACAATTAGAGGTGGGAGACATAAGGAGCAATTGTTTGGCAACACATCCTTATACATACTTGGTCACTGTGTATGGAGAGAAATGAGTACTTTCAATCAGGAATGATGAAAAGTCTCAAGAGGAAGTATCAATTCATATTCCAAGATATCAGCAACCTTTGAGAAATAATACTGATTGCAACTCCAAGGGATTAAGGGCCCTTGTGTATAAAACCCAGAGTGTAGACCAAGAACAATGACCATCCATATCTCTCTCTTCAGATTACCATATGTTAGAAGTACCAAAGATTTCCAAACTCCCACTACCTCTGAAAGGAATATTTCAAAAAATTCTGAAGGTTGAGAAAGGGTCTCAACCACACCCTTCAGTTGGGGACAATGAGTAATTTTAATATAAAGTTCAACATCAATAAATAGAGTGGGAAAATGAGTATTGAAAACATCTGACAAAAAAAAACTATTATGGTGATCAGGTAGAGTAAGATAAACATATGAAATCAAAACAGCTATAAGCAAAGCTTCAAAGTATAAATTGGGCACAAGCCCAATGAGAATTCCTAAAATAATGTAAAACTTCCCCAAATCAAAGAAGCCTGATAGAGGAAAAATTAGGTAAATAAATGAAAGAAAAGAAATCACGAAAAATCATGGAAAATCATAAATGAAAATCAGGAAAAATCATGAAAAGGAGAACTAACAGCTTAATAAAAGACATATAAAACTACTGAAGGAAGTAGCACCTTAAAAATAGAATTGACTAAATGGAAAAAGAGAATCAAAAGCTCCCTGGAAAAATCAATGCTTAAAAATTGAAATTGGGCAACTGTACACTAATGACTCCAAGAGACAGCAAGAAATAATATAAAGAAGTAAAAAGACTTTTAAAAAGAGGGAAAAATGTGAAATAATAATAACAACAACAACAATAATAATAATAATAAACAATTGACATAGAAAATAGATCAAGGAGAGATCATTTAAGAATAATTGGGTTAACTGAAAGCCATCATCAAAGAAAGGTTCTAGATATCATATTTGAAGAAAATATTAAGGAGAATTATCCTAATATCCTAGAACTAAAAGGTAGAAAATAGAAATTAAAAGAATCCACTAATCACTTCCCTGAAAGAGATACCAGGTATTTTATAGTCAATTTCAGAGCTACAAAGTCAAAGAGAAAATATTTCAATGAACAAGAAAGAATCCTTTTTAATACCATAGAAATAAAGTAATGATCACATAAAATTTATCAGGTTACATATTAAAGGAGTGGAAGAAGATTTACAATGTTATTTTGGAAGGCAAAAGAGCAGGGATTACAAGCAGAAATAAACTACCCAGCAAAACTGAATATCATTCTTTAAGGGAAAAATGAATATTTAATGGAATGGAGGACTTTTAAGAATTCCTGATCAGACCACCAGAGCTAAATAGAAAATCTGAGATTCAAAAACAAGAATCAAGAGAAACATAGATACATAGACATTAAAAAGAAAACATAATGTACTCAATAAGATTAAATCATTTGCTTTTCTATTAGGAAAGATGATATAGGCATCTCTAAAACCTTTGTAATTATTAGGGAAGTTAGAAGGATTACTCATAGAAAGATTGTATGGGGGAAAAGCCAAATATAATGGGATGATGTAAAAAATGCATAGGTAAAAAAAGAATAGCCTTGGAAAAGAGAAAGGGAAAGGAAGAATGGGGAAAATGTTATTACATGTAAAAATATATGAAATATGTTACAGTGGATGAAGAAAATGGTATGGGAAGCAGCAATGACTGTACTTCACTGACATCTAAATTGTTTCAAAAAGAGGGGAAATACATACACACATACATATTTGATTGGTTTGCGAAATCTGTTTTACCAACAGATAATATAGAAGGGTAAGATAATAACAGAAATGCACTGTAATAAAGGTAATGTAGAAAAAATAAGGCAGTGGTCAGGAGGAAAACATTTACTTTAGTGAAGGAACACGATAAAAGAAAGAGAAGGATAAAATAAAGATAGTAAGATAAAGGAAAACACACAATTGGTGATCATAGCTATGTTTGAATGGGATGAATTCACCCCTAAAATGGAAGCAATAGGATTGACTGGAAACCAAAATCCAATCATATATTGTGTGTAAGAAGCATACTTGAAAATGCAAGACACACACAGTTAAAGTAAAGGGATAGAGAAGAATCTATTGTAATTGTAATTCATAATTCATATTCTTAGAGGAAATTAAATGAATTACAGCTGGAAATAGATGATAAAACTGCACTAGGTGAGTAACTCAACTTTCCTCTCTAAAGGCTAGATGAATCTAACTAAAAATAAGTAAGAAAGAAATCGAGGAGATGAATAGGATCCTAGAAATATTAGCTATTATATAACTCTTGAAAAATGAAATGGAAAAGAAAGAATTACAACTTTTTCACAACTAAACAAGGACCTGTTACAAAAACTGACCATGTATTAGTATATAAAACCCCCCAAAATCAAAAATATTAAATGTACCATGTTCAGAAAATGATCTAACTTAAAAATTTAGAAATTACTTAATGTTTATGGTCCATTATTAACCACCATGTTGTTTAAATATTTTGGTAATTAGCTACAAAATGGTTCCATCAAAAAGTCTCTGCTATAGATAGGAGGAAATGACAAAATGGTGAATAAGGGAATACATTTTTCCAGGCATCTCTAATAGATCTTATAACTAATAGCATGGCATAATCAGAATGAACATATTATACTGACTCTGAAAGGGAGACTTAAAGATAAGTCAGAGATGCCTATCTTGAATATAAAAACCTGAGGTACCTGTTATGGCCATAAATCCTGCACAGAAGTAAATACTCCCTTGGCCCTGAAAGAAACCCCTAAATCTTACAAATGACTACAAGGTTGTTCCCTTGTTATCAGGAATATAACTTAATCCAGATAAACAACCCATGCTGTGTACATAACATTCCAAATGGACATTAAGCATCTCCTATTGTATGAATTATAGCTTCTCTAGATTACTCACCCCCAGTCTTCCATAAATGAAAAATTCATTTATGTTTAATCTTCTCAGATGGTAAAAAAAAATTACCTGTAATCCCACATATATGTGTGAATTTTTTCTTTTAAGAAATAAACATAATTGAGTGAAAACTGTTTTCTCTGCTTATTTTTCCAGTGTTGACAAATAGTAAAGAGAGAATATAATTTAAAAGAGAAAGATGTTAAATAATAAAAGGGTCAGAGTTGCATACATACCATCAATACATCCAGTTGACAAATATAAATTATTATTTGCACTGCACAAAAGATCAGATGCAATCCCTATGTGAGGGTTATAATATTAATTTCTATCTAGGAACATAGTCTAAGTAGTGAAGAGACCGGAGTGTACTAACAAGTGTTTAACAATAAGCTTTTCAATTTTTGTGAAAAATGTATGATTGAAGCACTTCTCCTTTGTTAATATTTCTACATTATTTTCTTAAAGCTAGAAATCAATTAAATAAATCATAACTTGATTTCAAATGTTTGTATACTTCTGAGCTATGAATGCTCACCCTAAAAAATTTAAATTATGCTAAGAATTGCATCAGTATTGCAATAAGAATCACTATGAATACAGATTACTTTTAGATGGGGTAAATCATTCTCTTTATGTGGGTTAGCAGCTTCTCTGCAACTTCTACTATTAGCAGTTTAGAGGACTAAGTTTGGTGACTTTCCTAGGGTCAAACAGCTAATGTGTGATAGAAGCAGGTCCAAAAATAGAACATTGTTAAAGAGAGTAATTGTGGTGTACTGGAAAGAGTTCTACACTTTGTAAATAGGAAACCTGAATTCGTCATAATTCAGACAAAATGTGACAATAGGAAATAATTCCCTCTTTCTGAACCTAAATTCATAAAGCAGGTATAATGTATAAATGGAGATTTTGAACCTTGGACTCCATCCCCCATATGTCCTTCAGTATTTCCCAAAATTCCCTTTAATCTCTCCTGAGCCTCCATGCTTGTGTGGTCACCATTATTGTTTTACAAATTCTGTGGCTCCTCCCTTTCTTTCTTTCCTTCAAGAGCAAGGTTGAAGTTAGTTTAGTACCTTTTCACTCTAGTTTTTTATGTTAGTTTATTATCAAGAAAACTTTATAAAATATAATATTTAGTTTTTGTATATTAATTTTAATCTCCACAATAATAACATGTAACATTACCAACTTCATTGGACCACTTTGAAAAAAAGTACTTTGTAAACTTCAGATCACTATAAAATGACCCAAGCAAGGGTCCTTAAAGGTGAATAATGTCTAATCTGTACATGGTATTTATTGAGTAATGATATACCCCATTTTTAATGGTATTTCTAAGGGCCAAAACTTAGTCATGATTACCTACTTAAAGTAATGACTATTGCTTCTCAAGCATAATCTGTGTGCTTTTAATGATTGTAGGTAAGTCACTACCCCCTCAGCCCCATTCTCTTATCTTTATAAAAAGGCCTTGGGTTTCCATTGCAGCTTAATAAAACCTGTAGGGAATCTGTTCAGGCTCTCATTCATTAAAAATCCAGCCTTTAATGTTCATTTCTGGAGCTCCTGAGGGGGAAATGAATAGTTTAGAATAATCAGTGATTTACATATTATAGACTCATCAACAACTCCTCACCTTCTCTTTCCCCAACCCCCCCCCCCCCACCAAGCGTTTTGGTTGAATCTGTTTTTTAATTCCATTCACATTCTGCTATTACTAGTAAAGTGGCCTGAAGCGGACAGCAGAGGAGAACACTAAATGGAGCACTTAAATCACTTCTTCCTCAGCTCCATGGCAGATTTAAAGAGCGCTCTGGCACTAACATGGGGAAATAATATACTGTCTATCCTGTCACTGCAGAGACACTCAACTTCCCATGCTAGGAGAGTCCAGGAGACTCTGCAATTACAATTAACCTCTTGCCCACAGTGTCAGTGACCAATGATTGCATGAGTGATGGCTGTAAGGGGGGGCCCCAAAGAAAGGAAATGGGTCTTTTGAGATTATAGTAGATTTTAAAACAACAAAAAATAATTTATAATTAGAACCACAGAGCCCCTGTTTGCTCCTCAATTAAAGCTAATAGCTCTTATCATTGTGCTAATGTAATTCCATAAATTAAATGGAATTAAATATATTATTATACATTAATATACATATAAATAATATTAAATTCATATTAATATAGATTAATTTTATAAATAGAATATGTTCATCCCAAGATGAGACCTTCCTAAGCAGCAAAACTGATTCACCAGACTTTATTAAACCACAAACCTTTGCTCAGAATCACTATTAGATCAAAAGCAAATATTCAAAGAGGGTACAAGTGTTCTGTCATAAAGGGACTTTCAATCTAAATCTGTTTGTTTTCTCATGCATTTATATTTTTGTTTATTAAATATTATCCTCCAAATCCAATATTTAGTAGGAATTTCACAAGTTCAATATAAAAATGGGAAGAAAATATGATTATCTGAGTTATTATTAATGTTGGCATGAATATTTAAATATATGACCTCATTAAAAAAAACTAGCTTGCATGTAATAATGATGATTCCTTCACTAATATACTATTCCTGTTAATCATCCTGGCAACAAAGAAACAGATTTTTCAAAGGCAAGGTGACTTGAGCACTGACTCTCATAGGTCCTACCCAGGTGGAAAGATTTTTGGGACCAGTGTGGACATACTGATATACTATACTACATTGACATTACGAGAATACCAGCATAACTAAATTTGGCTAAGCTTAGGAATTGTGTAGCCAAAGAAGAATTCTAGTGAAGGACAATATTATTTTTAAAGACATGGAGAAGGGAAGGGACATAGCACATTTATATGTCAATGATTATGGAATCAGATTTATAAGATTATATGGAAAAGTAATAATGGAGGGAAGTTGACTTTGAGAGAACAAGGATAAATTTAGACTTGCACATTTTGAGTTTGAATTGCCATTGAGATCCAAAAACAAATATACAGAAATGACTCATTCAAAAACCAAAATTTAGCTTACTTTATATTTTACTGGCCCTTAGTTCATTGAAAGAATGGGAGAATTACATTTCTTTCCTAATAGCAAATTCAATAAACTAAGACAAAACATGCCTTTATATAACCAGTCATCTTTAAAATGATTCCCTATTAAAACATTTTTAAAAATTGCATTTTTATGCAAACAGGTTTGAAGTTGACAAAGTGTGGTACACATTGAAATTACACTCAGATGAAGAAACTGAATGATTTGCAAAGGATCACACAAAAAGCATGGAAGGCACAATTTAAAGTCAAATCTTTGGGGCCCAATAATAGTGTTTTCTCCACTATATCACACTTCTCACAAGAGACCCAAAAACATTTTTAGGATTTGCTACTTTGAAAGCAGTTAATATTTGTAGTTAGAGATTGGATTATTCTATTCAAGCAGAACTCCTCATGCTTATATCTTTGCCAATCTACTGTGCAGTAATGTGTGGTACAATATTTTTAGTGCTACATACAATTTTTGTTTGGTTGTTATTGCTATTGTTTTTATGAATGACTTGTATGCAATATAAGAAAAGTTCTTTTGGTTCAGAAACCACCAACAAACTTTAAAATACATTAAATTTCAGCTGATGATTCACTTAAAATTTAGGAAAAAAATTCTAAACATTATTCTATGTGGTAGGTGCTATAGGGGGTATCATCCTAGTATTATCGATAAGGAAATTGATGTTCTGAGAAGTTAAATGGCTTGCCCTTAGTCACATAGCTAGTAAAAGTCAGACATCATCATGTCTTAGGGAAAATCACTTCTTCATTATTGGGTTTGATTTCCTCAAGTAGACCAGATGACCACAAAGTCACTTTAAGTTTCATATCAAAGATTCTGTGATCCTATTATTTCAAGTACATCACTCTATCCATTATATAATCATCATAGGAAAAACAGCATCATACATTTCAATTGCTTAAAATAGTGTTTAGCATACTGTAGGCATCTAATAAATGCTAGTTAAATCACTAACTTTTCACATGGCTTTTTGAAATGGCAAAAATTTTAATTATATTTTCCAAAAACAAAAGGTAAGATTTTTTTAAATATAGCTAGAGAGACAGACAGATAGATAGATGATAGCCTATAAAAAGATACACTGAATCCTAATTATTTATGTAAATTCATTAAGATCAATTTAGAAAAGGTTGATTAAATAAAGTAAGTATTCAGATAAACCTAAATAATTTTCCTTATTGAATTCAATCAGTAATAATATTCTCTAATGAACACAGCAAATATGTATCCAATCATCTTTTTTTTCTGCAATGACTTACAACTATTTATTTGGCAAGGTTAAAAAAAGTTAACTCACTTATGAAAACTTTCCTTTCAAAAAATATTTTAATTAAGCAACAGTATTCAAAGTTTTCAAGAAGAAAAAGCAATAATCAGCTTGCAGAACTGAAATTAGAATGTCATGATTGTTACAGAAATATCATTCTGTATTCAAATTGCTGTCCTACTATTGGTGCCAATTAAGGCAGGTAAATTTCCCCCACTTCTTTCTACCAAGTAACTTCCTTAAAAGACTTAGACACAGAGGAGATTGAAAATGCAGATAATCCTACTTTAAATAACAAATTTTTACTCTCTACATCATAATAATGATAGTTGACTGAATAAAGAATGAAGCTTACTCCAAGACATGCTTAAAGAAGGCATCTAACAAAGAATAGGAAACACAAAGTCAAGACTTAGATTTTTGAGGACATACATACTATGACCTAGTCTTAATAGAAAACACTGACTGGGTTTGGATGCAATAACCTGAGTTCAAGTCCCAGCTGTATTATTCATAAACTGTTTTTTAGTCATTGGTTCATTATTGTTGTTATTGAGACATTTCAGTTATATCACACTATCTCTGACCCCAGTCAGGATTTTCCTGTCAAAGATACTGGATTTTCCATTTCCTTCTCCAACTCATTTTACTGATGAGGAAACTGAGGCAAATGGGTGTAAACCACTTGACCTCACACAGTTAGTAAGTGTCTGTGGTTAGATTTGAACTCAAGTCTTTCTTGACTCCAGCCTCCAGTGCTTTACCCACTCACCACCTGGGATTGTAGGATCATATATTTAGACCTGAAAAGTTCTTAATAGATGCAAAGTCCAACACCTTCATTTCATTAAAAAAAATAATTGACTTAGGAAGAGAATAGACTTATATACTATTGACAAATTATGGAAATGAAATATCACAGTATTCCAAATGAGTTTTGAAATGTTCTCCATTATATCTATATATTAGTATAATAACAATAATTTAAAATTCACACCTGCTAGTAATATAATATATCCCCTATTACCTTGAAAAGGTAGATATGCACCTGCTTCACAGTGCTTCAGGCAGATAATTGCCCTGTCCTAACCTCTTATAAAGCAAACATGGTAAGCAATTTATCACTGTCATCTAACTTCATTCAGCTTCCTTGCAGAATGACAGCCATCAAAAGTCTCTCGTTATTGGCTTGTTATTGGGTGACAAGGCAATCACAGTATCTAACAAGGTCTTAAAAAAGAAAAAAAATTTTTTTGAATTCTGAAATGCAGAAATCCTTTGGCCCAATAAGGCATGAGCCATCATGAATATGTTCATGACAGATTGAAGCATAACATTTTTTTTAATTTCCTATAAAAATGTGAATTGCCAAACAAACCGAAGTATATTAAGTCAAAAATAACTTTCAATTTATCCATTTCTGGGTTGTTTTAACCTCACTTTCCATAGATAGAGACAGAGAGACAGAAAAAGAGATACATACATCTATACCAGTGATGGGCAAACTTTTTAAAGAGGGGGCCAAAGGAAAGGAAATGCTCATCTGTCAGTCTATTTCTAAGGCAACTCTTTCAAAGTTTCATTGTATTGTATCCTACTCATTGTATTCATCAGATAAGGAATAATGTCCCACAGCCTGGTAGAAAATTTCAGCCCCACCCCCATCTGTCGCACGGGGTGTAGTTTGCCCATCACTGGCATATACGTATTTATATATGTATGTAAACATACACACATAAAACATATCTGGTTATATTTCTCATTTCCTTGAAATTAACCTCATTATTAAAAATCAAGTGTCAATCAGCAAACTCAAAACAGACCATATAGTCTGTGAAATCATAGCTTGTTGCCTTTATGATAAAAAGAAAAAATATTTCAACTCAATTATTGAGGTCAATTTCTGTTGACCAGGTGCCAAAAAAAGTGAAAACTAGTCCTTTATAACAAGACCTCAATTCAGAAAAAGTACAGAGAATCTACAGAATAAATTGAAATTAATGATACAGAGATAAATATATTATGCTCTTAATGCTTATAAAGGTATGCTATGTTAATTTAATCATCAATGATATCTAATATATATTGTGAAATATTGGAAAGGTGCTTGTGATTTTCTTAGGCATTTATTCAAGTGGAAAGGTAGTCCAGTTTTATACTATTACAAATATAAATTTATTAATCAATCCTAGAATTTAATTGTGCTGGAACCTATAAATTGAAGAGAAAAACAAATCTCAAAGATATCTTAGAGATAAAAATTGAGACAGTTTTTGGTCTCAGAGCTGCAACAAACATATTTCTCTATAGTGGATTTGAAGGGAAGTATTAAGCCAGCCAAAGTTCATTTTCACTGGGAAACTGGGCTATTAGCCAATTATTTTCCACTGGATTTTTTGTGGTGCCAACTCTAAATGTCTCCAGATCTAAACTGAAATATTATCTTAGATTTAAGAAACAAAACAAGCCTATGACTGAACTATTAGATTTATAAAGTGACATATTTTTACCCTTGCCTTATAAGGAATCTTTTTTTAAATATTATAACTATATGGGAAAACTGAGACCTTAAAAATAATATCTATCTTATTATTTTAATTCTTATACTTTGTAATTAGAATAATAGCTGTTGGAAAGCCAAAGTAAGAAAAAACATCTGCACAGCTGGCTATTATTCATGGATCTCCTGATTGGTCTGATTCATCTTTCCATAGAGACCCTTTTGCTACCACTGTCTTGAAAGACATAGGCAATCTGCTACTACAACTGTATCAACTCCACAAATGGCTATTTCTTTCTAACATCTACTTCCATTCATTTATTTATTCATAGACATAGTCAAAGACCTGGGCTAGATATTGAGGATAGAGACAGGAGTAAAACTGGGAGAAAATAAGCCATCTCTTGGGGGACAACATAGACTATAGATACTACTAGCGAAATATAATTTTGCAACTTTGGTCTCCCCTAAGGGATTAGCAATTCTACTACTGTGAAAACCAGTCATATTGCTATTTTCTTAGTCTCTTCAGATCAATATGTATAATTTTTTCCCCAGGAATCTTTGTATTAAGGGAGAGTTTGGAGGAAGAATTGCTAACATAACCTTAAGGGAAAAAAATAGAAGCAAATTCTACAAAGTAACTTTACTTGATTTTCTTCTGTTATTCTTTGTGGACAAAAATCAAATCAATTTTAAAATTATGAATAGACTACCTAGTTTATTCTGCATTAAATACTATTTTCCTCTTTATTATATAGCGACAAGATTAAGACAATAAGTTAAAAGTACAGCTTTCAGTTAAAATCAATCAATCACTTATTTAATCATATACATAGTCAAAGACTAGATATTAAGGATAGACACAGGAGTAAAACTGGGAGAAAAAAATATATATAAATGAGTATGTACAACATGCATGCATGCACATAGTAGATACATGGTCTTATATGTGAATATATGAACATTAATCATCTGTATAATATGCATTAACTATTGTACTCATATAAATACAAAATTGTTAAAAAGAAGATACATGGTAACCTTGTGATGGAAGACACTAGGATCCAGGACAACCAAAAGAGTCCCTTGTCAGAATATGGCAGTTGAATAAAAATCATAGAAATAAAGAAGTGAAAGTGAGCAGAGAAAGAATTCTAGATATTGGGGACAATTAGTACAAAGACAAGGGGAGGGGAGATGGAATGTTTTATGGAAATACTAGCAAATAGGCTAGTATGGATGAATGAGAAAGGGAATAATGTGTAAGATGGCTAGAAGTCACATCAAGGAAGGTTGTATGTAGTTTTCAAGGTCAAAAAGGGGGTTTACAAGAGAACCTAAAGCGCCACTGGGCATTTTTTGTGGCATAATCAGATCTGTGCTTCAAGAAAATCATTTTGACAACTATTTAGAAGACTGAAATAGCTAGATTTAAGGTAGGAAGACAAAGTAGGAGACTATTGCAATAGTTCATACAAGATATAATAAAGAGAAGAAAAGGGATAAGCATTTGTTAAATATCTACTACATGACAATCTCAGATATACAGATAATACCACTTTGGTGGCAAAAGTAGAGAAGAATTAAGAAAACTCTTGATGAAAGTGAAAGAGAGGAACGTAAAAAAGCTGTCTTGATCATAAAAAAAACTAAGACCTTGACAAATGGTCCCATCACTTCCTGTCAAACAGAGATAAAAGAAATATAAACGACATGGGATTTTATATTCTTAGGCTCAAAGATGGCTTTAGATGGAGATTGCGGCCATGAAATTAGAAGACAATTGCTCCTTGGAAGAAAAGCTTTGGCAAATTTGGACAGTATACTAAAAAGCAGAGACATCATCTTGCCAATAAAGGATTGACTAGAAGCTGTGGTGTTGGGGGGGTGTTTGTTTGTTTGTTTGGTTTGTTTCTTTTTTTTCCAGTAGCAATGTGTGGCTGCAGAAGTTGAATGATAAAGAAAGCTGAGTGCCACAGAAGTGATGCTTTCAAATTATAGTGATGGAGAAGACTTTGAGAGTGCAATCAATAGTTTAAAAAATAATTCATACTATTTACTGGAAGGTCAAATACCAAAACTGAAGCTTAAATGCTTTGACCACTTAATGAAGTCAGGGTTTATTGGAAAAGACCTTGATGTTGGGAAAGATTGAAGGCAAAAGAAGGGGAAGCAGAAAATGAAATGGATAGGTTCATGGAAACAGTGAACATGAACCATAGAAGTGTATGGCATGCTTTGTGTATATGACTGCATGTAATCCCCCCACTTCCATTAGTTTTGTTTTCTTTTTTAATTCTCTGAGGGCAGAGATTTTATTTTGTGTCTTTTTGTATTCACAGTGATTAGCACAGTGCCTGGCACATAGTAGGTGCTTAATATTTATTAAGATGAATTGAGAACAAAGAAAATACAAAGCAAATAGGTTTGCCAAAGCAAATCTTTCCTTGAGTTAATTAATCATAAATGAATGTGAAATGGTCAAAGTACCAGGACCAATCTTCATCATTTGAGTTTCCATTTTATAACAAATGGTGTAGATTATTCACTTTGTTGAAAATAGATGCAAGTTATATTGACATCATAGGTGATTTCTCTGTATTATCCCAATTTTCAGAAATCTGCAAATACAAATAGGTTAATAAGCAGTAATGGTATAATTGGGCTAGCAGAAACTATTATCAGAAACAATGTCAAAGAACTGGAGAATAGTTGTCTGAAAAACAGAAATGTACTTTAAAAAATATAATTCAAAGTACTTCAACATTCGTCTCTTCCTTGAAAGTTAAGGCAATGCATTTAATGCTACATGTAATTTCCATTGTTTGCATCACACTTATATAGAGGCCAATTTCTAATCTAAAAACATTTTAAACAATAATTTCACGTTAAATATAATATATTTTATATACATTATATATAATGTTTTGATAAATATTCTATTTCTATTTTTCCTGATAAAGGTTTTAAAAATGTTATTATGGGTTTTTCCTTCAGTTTAAATATGTATATATATATATATATATATATATGCAATGTATTGTACAATAACCCTTATAGATAGATTATTGATGATCCAAGATTAAATAGTTAAATGAACTAAACATTCAAGATTGTTTAATATCTGATCATAAATGTAAAAAATTGAACACTAAAATATGTCAATACTGGTAGATTTCTCTGTGTAGAAAAAATTTCTTTGTGTTTGTGTGCATAGAGATTGTAAAATATATGTATATAATTACTATAATATCCTATGTCTATAAATATGAAGACAAAAAGTTTTAATTTTCCAGGTGAAAGAAATGAGAGAAAGGCAACTTATTAGGATACTAAGAAAAGAGTACATTGCATTGATTTTCTACATGACTTCTATGGCATCTCTGTCTAGATAGGGAGTTGTACTCAGCAAACATATTTAGGAGACAGAAATGCTATTATTGCTCCTCAGTGAAATTAACCATTCATTATTCTACTATAATAGGAAGAGCAAACAAGTTTGGTCAGGGCAGCTCTGAGTCACTGGGCATCTGCCATTCAGTGAATATGTCAATGGGCTCTTCTGATAAGCCAGTTCTCAGAAAAATGCATCATGGAAAGTTCTTGTCTTTGTTCCCCGCCTTAGGTGTCTTGTCTGTTTGTCACATACTTGGTACTTTTCTTTGGAGATGAAGTCTGTGATGGCTACAGGTTTCCTGGATACAGAACCACTTTCTGAAATGATTTTCACATATACCATCTACCTATTAGAGGTTAAAAACTTGTCCATTAATGTAAAATATACTTTCTAAATCATCAGCATCTCCTTTCCATTCCATACTTTGTTATGTCAGCCATATGATTCAATTCTATTATCAGAGCCACTCTCAAAATGCATATCTCTTTCTACTCTCCACTCATTTCTTTCTATAAAACTAACCTGCAAAAGGTTTATAGGATCAAGAAAGTGTTTTCAACTAGTATTCTTTTTGACAGTATTTTCAATCAAGGAAATTTTATGAATCAACATAGTAAAGTCACTAAAGGGAAAAACATCAATTAGGTGACTATCACTATGCACCTCTGGATCATAAACCACCAAAGCTAGAAGAGAATTAGAAAGTTTCTAGTCCAAGGTGTCATACTTGAGCAATATTCTTGAGAGAAGTAGGAATGAGACTAAAATGCATGCTTAACATAACAAAAACATAGTACAACATGATTAATGTTAATTTGTGGTTTTGTAAATCAACATATGGTCTAGAGGGATCTATTTCTATTGGAGTTTGACACCAATGATATAATCAAACTCCTTTATTTTACATATGGGGAAATTGAGGTCAAAGATATATGAAGTAACTTGCCCAGAGTCATAGAGGTACAAAGTTACATAGCCTGCATGTAAATCCAGACTTTCTGACCCTAAAAATAGTGTTCTTTTTTATCTCATTACACTGTTTTTCTTCCCTAAAAATCATGCAAAGCCTATTCTTTAAAAGTTGTACCTTGCTCTGATGTTTTCACATTAAGATATTAAGCCAACTCTCCTAACCCAGCTCTTGTCGTCAGGGGAATAAGCATTCCTAGCCTCAATTTCTGGGACAGAATCACAGGGAAACCATTTATTTTGATGAAAGACCTCTTTTTCTAGTGCCAGACAGGGTCAGCTCAGGCTGTTCCCTTCTGCCCACTTCCAAGGAGATGGCTATTTCTTGACACATGAAAGAGGCCTAGAGATGACCTGAGCTCTAGCCATTTATGAGGGTATTGTGATCATACCTTTTCTTTCTTCTCTTTTTTTTTCCTGTCAAGAAAATATAACATTCCACTTATCCCCAATATGAAACTTCTGCACAGTCCTCTGCCACAAAACTGATGAGGGCAGAAAGGTCACTTATGACAGGTTATTTTGGGGCTTCAGAAGTAATCTGGCTATTGTGATTCCAGTTAAACTATTCACCACCAAGTAAACAAAGGCTTTTTTTAAGCCTCAGTTTTGCCTGTCTTGACCATGTTTGACTTAAAAACATTCAACTAGAAGAAAGGATACATCCTAGAACAAGGGGAAATCCACAAGGATGGAAATCCCACATTAGTTATGTATCTATTACTGGCCATCACTTTCTTTGTCACATCACATCAGGTTTTCTCTATCATAATTGCACATTTATCATAGATTTAAAGAAGGAGGCCACACAGTAGCCCACTTGGGTCACATGGAAACCTGAATCAGGTCATTTTTCTCCACCTGATATTCATTTTGTTTTACCACACTTATTTGGAAACCATTTGTATTTAGGCAATCTTTAGATACATCTATGATGAAGGTAGTTGGAAAAATAGTAGATGCCTAGAAATAGAAAAAATAAACCTACCTCTAATGTAAGAGGAAACTAAATTAGCCCTAGAATGAGTTAAGGGGGAAAAAGCATGAACTTAGATTTTAAACATTATTTTATCATTTTGAGTTAGATGGAATTAAAGTAAACAGAAAATGCAGAACTCATAAAGCATGAGAAACTGGCAACTTTTAAAGAATGATATGCTGAGAATCTAGAAGCAAGATTGTTTAGTTCAAGTATAGGATTTCGAGTCAGAAAGAGACAGATTCATATTCTGCCTCAGATATTTACTCGTTGTGTAACCCTGGATAAATCATTGAATTCCTCTTGGACTCTTCTTCAACTGGGCTTAGCAGGGTGCCTGACTCAGAGTAGGTGCACAATTAGTGTCCATAGAATAACATTACATTGAAATGTAAAATAGGGATGTAGCTTGGGTGGCTTCTAAATGCTCTTAGAAGCACTGCTGTTTAGTGGATAGAGAACCCTGCCTAGGGTAAGGAAGACTAAGCTTCCTGTGTTCAAATCTGGCCCAAGACACTTATTAGCTATATAACTTTGAGCAAGTCACTTAAACTTGTTTGGTTCTGTTTCCCCCTTTCTAAAATGAGCTGAAGAAGCTAGTGTCAAACCACTCCTGTATCCTGACCTAGAAAACTCCAAATGGGGTGATAAGGAGTTAGACACAACTGAAGCAACTGAATTAGAGCCCTTTCAGGACTAAATCTATGACCTAATAATCTCATGTGGGTAATGGGAAATTACTTACCATGTGTCAACTTCCACTTTTTAAAAAGGCTTAGGCTATGGAATATGTACAGGTTATTATCACCTGCTATAAAATGACAGTAGCTACTGGGCTAGGGAAGAGAATATTGTGGCAGCAACAAATCGCCTTGCTAATGAAAACTATATAAACTATCTACAGATATAATTAGTTTTCAACCTATAAGGCACATAAAGGAGCTAAAATGGTGAAATAACATTGTTATCCACGTTGAGATTACATAGAGACTTGTTACAGTTAAAAATATATTTAGAGATAGGGAATGGAACTATTATTTACACTAACAGGAGGAAAGT
Source organism: Gracilinanus agilis (assembly GCF_016433145.1). Classification (NCBI taxonomy): domain Eukaryota; kingdom Metazoa; phylum Chordata; class Mammalia; order Didelphimorphia; family Didelphidae; genus Gracilinanus; species Gracilinanus agilis. The sequence continues at coordinate 151,225,459 of NC_058135.1, read as the reverse complement.
TCTGCTACCAAATCAGGTTAACATCTGCAATACAATTAATAGTTTTAGGATTCTGCCTCAGCTCTAGGGAACAGAGAGATTAAATGATTAGTCCAGGGTCATACAGTCAATAAACTAAAAACAAAACATACATTTTTTAAACACTTACTTTGTGACAAGCCTACTCAATCTCTGGATTCAAAAAGAAACAAAAGAAAGTCTCTTCCCTCAAGGAGATTTCAATCTGATGGGGTAAACAATATGCAAAGAAAACTATTTACAGGATAAATAGGAAATAACCAAAAGGAATAAAGCACTGGAATCAAGAGACCAAGTAAAGGAGGATTCTTGGGTTGTCAGGATTTGAAGTGAAGGAGGGAAAATGTTCCAGTCTGTTCCAGGGAACAGCCAGAGAAAATATTCAGAGGTAGGTCTTAAACCCCAAACCTCCTCATCTCTAGGTTGCATCTCTATCCATCACACTATACTGCCTTTCATTCTTATACATAGTAGCTTTAAATGAATGAGTCATCCAGAGGAGTACAATGATGCTTACTCCCTACTGCCATATATCACACTCATGGTTTAGACTTTTAAGATGTCTATTGAATTTACCAAACTCTTACCACATTGGCCACTAAGTAGAACAAAGAAGCCCAGTACTCTGCATTTCAGAAAGTTCCTAGTATTATTACCTTTTTTTTTTCTGGGCATGCTATGAGGCTTAACAAATGTCTTGAGGGAGTGAGGGTGCCAGTGCAGCTGGGTAGCTTAGAGGATTGAGAGCCAAGCCTAGAGACAGGAGGTCCTAGGTTCAAATCTAGCCTCAGATATTCCCCAGCTGTGTGACCCCGGGGAAGTCACTTAACCCCAATTGCCTAGCCCTTACCACTCTTCTGCCTTGGAGCCAATAGAAGACGAAAGGTAAGGGTTTAAAAAAAATTAAAAATTAAAAAAAATTAAAAAGTTTAAAAATACACAAATGTCTAGGGTTGAGATGTCTTGAGAGTAATATCTACTAAGGTGAAATGTACACCTTTTGTGCCATTTCTTAAGAAGAGCTTAATTCAGTAAATAAGGTTAAATGGAAAATTAATAAAGTATGTTCATTCTTCTTCAAATTAGTTTTAGGCTACTGAATATCTCATTCTTCTTGCTTTCTTAATAACTTCAGGAAGAAGATAGAGTTTATAGAAATTTTCATAGATTTCTATTGGGAACGCTCAAGAGTGATCTAGAATGCCCTTATCTTCTAATATGGTGCTCATATTCTAAGAGGTAGAGCCACCTGGAAAGCTTCAGCTTTCTTTCCATGACTCACAAAGATGTGAAAGATGAAAGCAAAAATGTCTGTGCATTACTTTATGTTCCTTGGAGACCACTTTTACAAAAATACATGGGAGCATGATTTTGAACAGTCAAGTTTCTATACAGCATCAAACCAAAAGTCACTTTCAAAAAGGTAGCTCCTTTTTTTTCTTTCCCCTTTTCTAATTCTAAAGAGTCAAAAAGACCTTGTTCAACTTCACTGATAGCCTATATACACAGCACACACCCACTTCAAGATTGAGCCTTCCCAGGGTCTCCAGCAAATAGAAGCAACAGTTCCACAACTGAGGTGTCACTGCAGCCTAACTATAGCATTCACTACCGTGAAAATTGTAATAACAGATGCTCACAAATGCCTGGTGGGATGAATCAATGAGGTGAGAGGAAGAAAGAAAAGTAATCTGTCTGTGTGGGGAGAGTGAGCAAGAGGAGAGAGAAAAAAACACAAGAGCAAACAGATGGAAATGATGAAGGCATTTAGGGACAAATTTTGCTTTGGGCACCCTGCAGATTTCCTTCCTCCATGGAATTCTTATTGACTTTAAAGGCTGCTCTACTTATGGACAAGATAACAGTAACAAAACCCATGGAGAGAACAGAAAAGGCACTGCTCTCTTATGTTCCTGCATACTGGCTGGGTCTCTGAAGTATCCTTAGGTATGGGCAGATACGGCTAAAAGTCAGAAAAGAGACTGGAAACATGCCAAATGGGATTGAATTTCCATGCTATTAGACTACTCATTCTAGTGAATTCTCCTCTGACCTCCATAGCATTCTTTTTTTTTTAACCTGGCTTTATATGTTGACTGAGTTTCAGTTTAATGAACAGGCATCTACTATGTGCAAAATACTTAAACTGCACACATTCCACTTTCATTCAACATTCATTCCATTCATTGCTTATCCTTTCTTGTCTTCAGGAAACCCTTGGACTCTGAAAACTGTTTATTCTCTTCTCATCTTATTTATGATAACTTGCATTTATATAGGCCCATTTAGGTTAGGGAACAATTCCTTCTCTTTGAAATCTAATGAGGTAACTCATAGTAATACTAATAAGTAGTAATATTAATATAGCAAGAGAAGCAATGTGGTGTAGCAAACACAGAGAAAAACAATGAAGATAATGAAGAAACTGAGGCTGAAGGAAGTTAAGTGATTTCTCCAGGACCATACAAGAAATGTATTTCATGAAGCAGGAATAGAGTCAAGTTCTTTCTGAATGTAAATAAAGCATAATATCCACCACCCCATATAGCATCTTCATAAGCAATATTTAAAACACTGCCAGAATCTTCAGGCCAGACATCAGACTTCTCCATGCACTGTCTGAATCCCTTATTTTTTGTGCCAGCTATAGTGAAAGGAAGACGGGTTCCAGTCCTTTCTCTGACACATGCTGGCTTTGTGATCATGGGCAAGGCACTTAAACTCTCAATACACTTCAGGAAATTCACTAAGGCTTAAGTTGTGAAGCATGTATAATCCTCACAGGTAGGAGTTTTCTCATTGGAGGTTTGTTTCCACTACTGAGAAATAACATGTTATAGTAGAATAAAAACTCATAGAATATCAACATTAAACTAATGATCCTGGAAATTGCTTATGAAAAATGCAAAAGAAAAATAAAGATGGTGATCAGGTCAAATTTTAACAACTTAGATATTTGATTGTTAATGCTTATCAAAATGGTATAATAATGTTAATTACTTTCTATTTACTAGCCTCATTTCTAGAACTGAAAGTAAAAATGCAATTTCAAAGGTATAATAGTAAAAATTAAGATTTAAATGGGCACTTTTAGGGTTAATAACACTTTACTTATATTATATTTTTGGTCATTATGGGAATCCCTGCAAACTATCAAACAATCGTATAGATAGAGAAACTAAGAGGCCAGAGGTGGATTAGTGAGTTACCCAGAGCTATCTAAGAAATGTGTATGAAATGGATTTAGAATTGAGTTCTTTCTAAGATTAAATCTTCATTTGACAGCTTCATAACCATTACTGATATGCTACCAAAATCTTGAATAATCACACTTAGAGCTTTTAAAAAAATATATTTTCCCAGAATTGCTTTGAGTCTAAGTAAGACTTTCTTACTGTCTCACTCATAGTCCTTCATTCATCAAATGTTTATTGAACACCTATGCTATGTACATAGAACAAAAATCAAAGAAGCTACAAATTTTATGTCAGCAGGGAAATAAGACATATATGAGAAATGTGTACTATATGATAAAAATTATGTGTCCCATATGATAAAATATTTAAATAGGTTTAAAGGGAAGAGTCCTGAGTCTTCACTCCTCCAATTCAGCAGTTAGAGTTGACATAGTGGTTCACACCTTTTCAATGAAAAGAGAGTCATCAACCTCAGTCTTTATCGTAATGTGGAATATGACTAGACTTAACATTTGGCTTACCACTGCACTATAAGTACAACCAGACTTTTTTTCTCTGCTAATAAAATTTAGTATGTGTGTTCTCTCCTTAGTTTGATTGTGAGCTCCTTGAAAAAAAGGGGGGAAATCTCACTTTTCTATTTATATCCCCAAACTAGAACAGTGCTTGATATGTGTAGGGTTAAATACATGAATTTTTATTCATTCATTTATCTATCCATCCAATCATTTTTCTACAAGTGCCCTGTCAGTGGGACCTCTGTTTTATCTTTGTAAGTTTGATATCTAACATAGTGATTCTCATATAAGTACTTCGTAAATGTTTGTTGAAATAATTGATGTGATTGTCCATCAATGTTTCATGACTTTATCAATTTATGTTTGAACATTTATCAAAAAAATAGAAAGGCAGCCAGTCATTCTCTGCATGAGGAGATGCAAGAAAGAAACTTAAATTTCCAATTCTATTTTTCAACTTCTCAATCCGATAGACGCAAATTCTGATGTCTAAAAAATGTAATGGAGATGAGAGTAGTTTAATCAGTATAGAGGAAGATAGGCAAAAATATACTTACATAACAAATTATAAGAAGATATATTTTTGTTTTCTCTCTGAAAGCTCCCTGTTTAATACACACATACATTCAAAACTTAGTTCATTAAAGTTTCTTGTCACATAAAGTAAAATCTAAAAAAAATACTCTGTTAAAGCAACATTTTAAGTATTTGACTTAACTGATGTGGAGTCAAGTTCAAAAGGAAAGAATACATGGAAGTTTTAGAATTAGTGTTAGACTACGATTCCAAGTTCAGAAGCTACAGTTTAACATGATCAAAGGTGAGAATTAAGGACCGGGCCAGGACAGGGATTAGAATTGAAGAATTCTAATTGAATCAGTGACAATAGATATGAATATATATATATATATATAACATACATACATATGTGTGTGATTACTATGCAGTACTAAAATCTATAGATGATTAGATAATTTATAATCTATAGACCTTTATCATCATCATCAAATGTACTGAATACTAAATGTATATGATGTACAATTATACTATTCAATCATGTTTCAAGAATTAAACATGACTATATTTTATTTCTGTACAAATTTCTTTAGAAATCACAGCAGTTTGACATGGCAGGGTAAAGGAGATAGAAGAAGAAAGAGTAAAACATTATCATTGAATGAAAGGAAAAAATATGGCATCTACAAAAATTGGCAAGCATAGCTAAAAAACTGACATTAGAGGAAATATGTGTTCAGTTTTAGATCTGATTTACATATGTTGAATTGATGGCAGAATTTAGGTAGCTGGAAAAGTGGGACTGAAAATTTCAGAGAGATTCAAATTAGATATGTCTATATAAAAGTTATAGAGTAATAGTTGAAGCCATTAAAGCAAAGAGGTGAAAAACAGGACATCAGGGTCCAGAGTCTCAGAGAGAATTAGTATTATAGTACTAAAAAGCAAGAGAACCCAAAGGGAGCTCTGATCTAGGGATGGATGCTGTTTGTTCTGTGCTCTATTTTATCCTGCCTGCTGGGTTTGAGCAACCCTAGGCCCACAGGTGGTACTTATAACCAAAATGCGGTTGAATACTTAGGGCATTTTTTCCTCATTGTCCTTTTTTTTTTTTTCAAATATCTCTCAGCTGTATTTTTAAGGAAACATAACAACAGAACCTAAGGGAAAATTATACTTCTAGCTAAGCAAATTTTACCAAAAGGCTGTCAGGATTTTTTTAAAAGATTATTAAAGATGTGGAAAACAGTAACTTCTAAAACTCTCACACTCAAAGGATTCAAATTTCAATTTATAGAATTGAACATTCTAAGATTTTGAAGGGAAAAATGTTTATTTTCATTGCCAACTATTTAACATGTAATTTAAAATAGGTAAGTATTATGAGCCTGACTGAATGTGTTAAAGCAAAGTCCAAATGAGAACCTTGAACCTTTAAAGAAATCAAAATTAACAAAATGGACTTGGGATTCTTTAGGAATCTAAACCTGAACCTAATCAGTTCCCTTTGAAAATATAGATGATAACTCTTCTTAAAGTCACTTTTTTGGGTAAAATTTTTGTTCCCAAAATTTTCTTTAGAAAAAAATAGAAGAGTAGTTTCTAATAACATTTTGATGTTGTTGATATTGTTTGTTTTTTTTAAACCCTTACCTTCCGTCTTGGAGTCAATACTGTGTATTGGCTCCAAGGCAGAAGAGTGGTAAGGGTAGGCAATGGGGGTCAAGTGACCTGCCCAGGGTCACACAGCTGGGAAGTGTCTGAGGCCAGATTTGAACTTAGGACCTCCTGTCTCTAGGCCTGGCTCTCAATCCACTGAGCCACTTAGCTGCCTCCTTGTTGATATTGTTTTAATAAGTGTTGGATTGCTTTTTTGTCACTGTCCAAAAAAGAATTAAGGAATTAAGTAAATACAATTTATTTATTTACTTACTTATTTAAAACACTTATCTTCCATCTTAGAATCAATATTGATTGTAAGGCAGAAGAGTGTACAGGCTGAGCAATGGGGGTCAAGTGACTTGTCCAGAGTCACATAGCTAGGAAATGTCTGAGGCCAGATTTAAACCCAAGGACTTCCCATCTCTTAATCCACTGAGCCACCCATCTTCCCCCAGTAAATAAAATTTATAATGAAAACCTGTCTCTACATTGTCTAGTAATAAGAACAATGCGATAATATGAAAGTTGAACAAACACTGGACAATAATTTTCAAAATAAGAAAAAAATTGACATTAATCTATTTATGTTCACCTTTAATAATAGTATATTTGACCAAAAAAAAGCTAACCTTTGTATGACATTTTAACACTGATATTTCCAAAGCATATGTATGTGTTCATAAAATTCCTCATGTATTCTTAATATTCTTACCTAATTCATGGTATTTATTTTTATCCAGATATTTAAATATCCATCCAATTAAGGTTCACCAAGAAATGTTTTCTTCCCAGGAATCTTTGAAAGATATACAAGGTATCCATGAGTTGCCAAAGAAAGGAAAGCTTGAAATATTCATGTGGATAAAATCCCAAATTCACTAAATTCAAAAGTAGGACAGGAAACTGGAAGTGTATTTTTGAAAATCAGTGACCAAAAGAGTCCTTAATTATACATCTGGAAATACTAAGTGATTACTTGCTTTACAGAAAATCTGATGACATTTATTTGCTAAGGCGATATACTGATATAGAGCTTCCGGAACCATTTAAAATAGGTTGGAGAATTTTGTGAAAAAGTAAACATTTACTTTATATAATATAAATAAATTCTCTTTTGATTCGTTTGATGATGTCACTGAGAATCAATAGTATAAGGTAACTTAAAATGGCAAAATTTTAATAATAGCCATATTAGTAATAGATTTTGTATACCTACATAATGATATCTATTTAATCATAAAAAATTTATGCCTAATCAAATGCATACAAATATGCATCTTTCACACTGATATATCCTTTAAGGCAGACTGTGGGAAGAGGCATTTCACTAATTATATTTTCTTTTTGACCAATCGATGGCTAAAGAGAAATCATTGATATTAGGGTCCTTCTCACCGTGCAGAAAGGAATGCCCTATCTCAAGGTGTATCAAGACCTGTGCTTGAAATGATCACTTGTCTAGGTGATTTTATTCTCAGAGAAAAACTCCATCTGTAATGAAGCTGTTCAGCCTCATGTCTGAACAGTGTATGCAGAAACTGACTTCATCAGTGCTTAAGAGTTACTGGGGCTGAGAATGTTTTCCACTTGAGCATTGTTCCAGTTCTTTGAACCAACTGCCACAGATTCCAGGAGCTTGACCACATTACAATTTTCACACTTAGCAACTGTAAAATTGTTAAAGCGATATCTTTCCACACGGTTGCTCCGTTATTAGTGCTTAGTTTGGCATACCACCTTAGTTACGGGCTTTAAATGCCACTTTCAGCACTTCCCAGGGTAACCTTAGCCATGAAATCGGAAAATCAGATCATTTTCTGGTCTGTTTTCTTCTTTTTCTTTGGATGAGATTAGATTTTGCTACGCTTGACTGACAAACCTCATTTAGAATTCAAGAAAAGGCCAGAGCCCTGACCTCTTTAAGAAATGAGAGGTAAGACTTCTAAGGCAGTGATGAGAAAGAAGGGACCAATTTCAACTCATCATATAAAGGGCAATTAGTAATTAATTCAAATTGTGAGACAAAAATACTTGTAAACGTATGAAGAGTCATTTGGTGTCCAGTCAAAACAATGTTTAAGAGGCTAAAAATATCAAACAATTTCCAAGGCTTTTCTCTCCATGTTTTGTTTTCTTTGCTAATTTTATTTCTAGATATATTCACCAAGACAGAACAAACCAAAGGTTCATTTTACATGATTAAATTCCCCTCACAACTAAGAGAGAAATATTTTTCCCCCTTTTCAGAAGGAGATATTCAGAATATGTACATTTCTCAGTATATATTAAAGTCAACTCTTGAATATTCATGGTTGAATATTTAGCTGGTTATTATTCAAGCTTCCATATTCACTCCTCCCTCCTGTTTTCTGCCTTTTGGTCATTTCACCTGCTCATTAGTGTTTTCACCAGGGGGTAGGCAGGGAAAGGAGAGATAGGAGAGGTGAAATACAAACTAGGTGATTTTGCTACTTATTAGTGTAGCACAAAAGGGTAGCTTGGTGATGGGGAAAGGTCTCACAGTTCCTGTTAGCCGTCTGTGGATTTTAAATCTCAATGGTCAGCTATTCCAAGTGTGAGCGTGCCCTGGGAAAACAGGGTCACACTGCCAAGCCTCACCTGAGAATGACCAGTGACAGAACACCAACTTAACAATGAAGTGAGAAATTTAACTGCTTCTAAGACAGGTGCCAGTACCATCTTTTCCCTGTAGGGAGCAGTAACATATAGGAGAAAAAGTGCAGGGGCTACAGTCCACAAGATATACCCAAAGTCTCAGCCTTGTCATTTATAAGATGTGCGAAATTAACCTGTTTCCCAAAGAAAGAGAGAGTTGGACTCAATGAGGTATACGTTCTCTCTTCCAATTCTGAAATTTTATAATTTCAAATTTGGATGAAAGCTTCCCTTTCCCAGTACTCTTGGCTGCCCTTTAGATTCTTGCTATATTCAAGGTAACAAATAAAATGTAGGTCATTCAGAAAGACTATCTACTGGACACAAATCTCCCTGCTGCTAATCACCCTCTGCGTTTGAGTATTTCAAATCAAGGAAAGCCCATCTCCCTCTGGTGTGACTATGAACGGCAGTAAATACTATGGAAGAGCAATTTTGAAATTAGTTCTAAAATTTAACATTTGGATATGAGTGAATCACTGTCCCTCAAACCCTAACAAACCAACTAACTTTAAAGTGTGCAAAGCACTTTATTAATGACAATAATATAGGTCGGATAAAACAATTACTATTAGCCATATTTTACAAACTAAGAAAACTGAAACTCTGAGAAATGACTTGCCCATTGCCCCATACTCTCAAAGCTTATCACTTACATCTGAAATTCCTGAACCCAATGCCTTTCCCCACCCCCTCAATTCTTATTCTCCTTGATATTTCAGCAGCATTCCACATTGGGGATGACCTTGTTTCTGACAGAATCTCTTTCCCTCTCTGGCTTCTATAACATGACTCACTACAGCTTCCTACATATTTGACCACTTCTTCTTACTTCTTACTCATTCATTGTCTATTCCCTGCCCCAAATGTTGCTATCTTCAAAGATTCTTCTCTAGACTCTTACCTTCTCTCAAAAGCCCAGAAATTCTTAATGTGATTTCCATAGACAACAGAAAACTTGCCTAAATAGGTTCAAATATTCAATGAACTTGGAAGGTGGAGGAGGGTAGTCATTTTCACTAGCTGTTTCCTTTTTAATTCTATGGATTTTACTTTATAAGTTTTAAAATATTAGTCTAATAATAATAAAACAGTTTTTATAAGTTTCACCAGACTGAAAAAGGGTTCATGATACCAAAAAGTATAAGCAATCCTGCTTTAACTACCCTCTAGTGCTTACTTCTGAGTTGTCTCTACATCATTCAAAAATCAAAACCCTCGGTCTTCTTTGAGCTCCAGATGATTTTTCCAAATGCTCGATGGATGTAGCTCTAACTAGATGTTCTTTGAGAATTTCAGACTCAATATTTGGAATGAAAGCTCTTTCATATAAAAAAACCAGCCCCTTTCCCCAAATGCCCCAATTTCTTTTGATGACAGTACAAACATCCCAGCCAGGCATGTTAAAAAAAAAAAAAACAAAAAAACAGTAACACATCTTTAATGAACCCATCTGTCTCATTCCCTACACTCTTAATTCAGTTGCCATGCCATGCCATTTCTATCTCCACAAATTCTCTTATATCCTTCACTTCTCTACTATAGTTCTTTATCACCACTTTTTTGGAAAGAGCCTCATAATTGGTCTCTTTGCCTGCAGTTTCTTTCCCCTCCAATCTGTCTTTCACAGAACTGCCAAAATAATCTTCCTAAGGCTGAGGTATAACTATATCACACTTTTCTTTTTGAAAAAAAAAGTCAGTGCCTTTCTTTAGGATCTGAATCAAAAACAACTATTTACACTGGTATCTCAAGCCTTCCAAAATCCATCTCCATATTACTTATTTAAATTTATAGCACATTCACTACTCTGCTTTATGTATTCAACAGCCATTAGCTGTTCTACATACTCATGTTATCTCTGCACTCAATGCCTAGTTCTGGAATTCACTGCTTCTACTCTGCTTTTCAGAATCCTTCTCTTCTTTCTGGGCTAACTTTTTTATGACTTCCCCATGCTCCACATCCCAGATCTCAAGTTAAAAATGTTCTTTCAGGGCAACTGGGTAACTCAGTGGATTGAGAGTCAGACCTAGAGACGGGAGGTCCTAGGTTCAAATCTGGCCCCAGACTCTTCCCAGCTGTGTGACCCTGGGCAAGTCACTTGACCCCCATTGCCCACCCTTACCACTCTTCTACCTATGAGCCAGTGCACAGAAGTTAAGGGTTTAAAAAAAAATAAAAGTGTCCTTTCCCTTTTCAAATGTTCTTAGCCATCTTGAGTGAATCTTTTCTCTGCCTCCCAACCTATAACTATATCTATCTAGCTAGTGTGTATAACTATATACAAATACATGTTCATGTATATGTATGTATATATTTATAATACATATATATTGATTTGAGAAACAATGGTTTCTAGGGTGCATAAAAGGGAATAATGAGAGTGCTATAAGGTTGGATAAGGAATTTGAAGCCACATTTTGGAGACCCTTAAATAGAAGGATAAATAGTTCTTTTTAATTCATATACACTAGAAAACCACTGTTTCTGTCCCTGGATCCATTAATACACACACACGCGCACACACATACACTCTTGATCCCCTAATAAAATATGTGTTCTGAGGGTAAGGTTAGTGTTTTCTTATTTTTTGTTGTTGTTGTTGATCGCTTAGTATGTTACCTCATTCATGGTAGGAAGTAAATGAATATTGTTTTAACTAATTTTCTTCAGATCAAATATGATCAAGGCATCACGGATTTATAGCAGTAAGGGATATTTAGACATCATATAGCCCCATTTTGTCATTTTTCATGAGAAATCTGGAACCCACAGAGATTAAAGTACTTGTTGGAGCTCATATAGCAAGTAACTGTCAGAGCCAGGATTTGACCATATCATCTCTAGGATCCAAGTCCAGCATTCTGTTCACATTATTCTGTCTATGGCATTATGATTTCTGAGTCAGGAAATACTTTCATACATAAGGTTGAAATGAAAAGGATTTCTGATTGCTATTTAATTTACAAGACAAAACAAACATAATACCATATCATGCCAAACGCCTTTTTAATTCTAAGTATCATACTGGTACAAAAATAGGACAAATTGACTAAAATTTATCTCTATTTTATAAAATCTGAATGTAGCCCATAATGATGTTCTTATTAAGAAATGAACAAGAATGAAAATGATGATCATAATAAAATGAATAAAACATTTTATTTGAAATTGAATAAATGTCAAAAAATACTTTCAAAGTCAATATGTAACTGGTAATTTTGTGTAACTGCCTGCCAACATGTACTTATGTATATTATTCTTTTCAAAATTATGTCAATTTAAGGATATAGCCCACATTCAGAGAAGAATAAATTAATATTTTCACTATGACACCTTGGTGGTAAGGTTATCTCTGCTCTAGAAACTAATGGCTTTTCTTAACCCATGTAAATGTCTGATTACTCCCTTGTTACATCTCAAATAATCTTTTAAAAATGATAAGCAATTTATTAGATCAGAGACAGGGATGAAAGGAACCTTAAAAGTATATAGGTCAAGCACCTTATTCTACAAAATAGTATGCTGAGGTCCAGAGAGTAGACTTCTCCAAAGTGATATAGATTCCATGGAGAAGAGCTGAGATTTGAACCCAAAGATTTTCACTCCAGATCCAACACTTATTCCATGGAACCATGATATAAAAGCTAAAAAATCTCATCACTTTTCTTCTAAAAGACAATCATCTATTTCTAAATGTTTATTTCTAAAATTCAAAGTTGATTTCCACAGAATATTTTGGAACATTGAAAAGTATTTTTAAGCTTTGAGAATTAATCTTGGAAAATTTTCACATTCCTTTTTGTTCAAGGACCTTTCTCTCTTTTTCTTCTGTACATAGACCCTCAAAGTGACTTCTGTGTTTTGTTCATGCTTGATTTTACTCTGCAGTCAAAGATTGGGATAAAATAGGCAGCATATCACAAACAGGAACTTGGCAACTTGCTTGCCCTGAAGGACCCAAATCCATTTTGGAACAAATTGTTATTGAAATGCATTGGTTTGGAAACAGTGGTATATAGATCCAGTCATGAGTCCCATCTCTAAGCTCATTCTAACACACAATCATTTATATATCGGTTCAAGAGGGAATTTGTCAAAGGAAACTTTATTACCTGTGTTTTGGGGGAAAAAATCATACTTCCTTTGTTTGAATTCTACATTTAGTTGGACATGCTGTTCAGATTATTCAACAGCCTTTTTAAGAGGTGATGTAATTGAAGTCTACTGACAACTGACAATAATCAATTATTTAGCATGAATTTTTGTACTTGGAATCATAATGCCCTCCTAATGAAATAAATTAGTCAAATGCTCAACTAGATTTTAGACTTCACAGACCATAAAAGAGACCCTTGTCAATAATAGTCTGAAGTCCTGGTCTAATAAATATTTCCTTCAATATAATCTTGGTAAGTAGGTACATCAGACAGTATCATAGGCATCTTCTGCACAACTATTACAAAGTCTGAATTTTCAAGTACCTTAGCTAGGGCATGAATCTAGGACAAAACTTTGTACTCTAGACAGACTTTGTAAGAGGTAGGAATTTAATAAGCATTTTTTTGTTGATTCTTTGTCATGATACATCAGTTTCCATATATAAAATCAGAATGCCATAGTTGTCTTACCAGAATAACATACTTGTAAAGAGCACAGAAATCATGCTTGTTGGTTCATACATTAAGCTTGATAGAAAAAAAAGGCCATACAAGTTGCTATTTTCCAACTTAGTGGAAAAAGAGACTATGTGAAATATGTACCAGCCCTCAATTATTCTTTTTAATTCATGGTCTTTTGTTTTTTGTTTTTTTGCATTGTGCCATGAATTGCATTTCTGATAGAAATATAACTGCAAACTGTTGTGAGGAAGATTAGATTAGTTAGTAATTAAGAATTAAGGTGTATCTAGCAGAAAGGAGCTGGAGCTGGGAATTCCAAGATGGAATGAAGGAGCAGAAAGAAGTGACTTGTGCTCTGAGAGGGACTCCATTAGGGGTTAGCACAACTGTTGATGTTTATAAAGTACTACTGGCATTTCCAAATCCTAGTGCTATTTAATCATGACACAAAAACCACAATACTAGATAAGACATCAGAAGATTTTCTCGCAGAGAAAACACAAAACTCTACTGACATATCAGTTTTGAGAAAGCATAAAAATACAATATGACTGCAAGTAAGTATATGCTAGCTCACAACCAGCCCCATTTAATGGGACAGCCTCAAGTTACTCACAGCAGAACTATTAAAATGTCAATAAAAAGTTAGTCTGTGAGTGGCAGGGCTGAGTTGAAAATAAACAAAGCTGCTCCTGACTTTAAGGATTTCAGTTTCATATATAGGTCTGATAGAAAGATGCAGAGAAAGACCTAGCCAAAGGGCATAACTGGAAGTAGCACTGGAGTGGTGCAATACTTGACTTTAAAGATCATTATTGGTGTCTGCTGTGACATTCTCACAAAAAGAACTCAATCAATGGATATGGCTTAATGGTCAGCATGAGACAGACTATTGGTACCAATGATTAATATTCTTTTTGAGCTCAGGGAAAGTTGTTTATCCACTAGTAAAATGGACATGGTGATCCACACAGTAATGTGAAACTAAATTTTGGAAGATAGTATCTGTAGTTCTGCACCTAGCTCTGACATCATTGCTTTATCCCCTATATACCAGATTTAAGGCAAATTTGGGCACTAGATAATCTTAACTCTTGGTTTCATCTCAAGCATCAATACTTTCTTTAACAAATAATAATCTACGTACAAATTACAATGCACTACATTAGCACAGAAAATAGTCATCCGAAGTTCAAATATATATATATATATATATATATATAT